>NC_142115.1:1302500-1335000 GCF_056152115.1 Neolamprologus brichardi | reverse complement strand
TCAGCTGTGTAAAAACTATAACTTTAATCTCAGCCAAACCGATTTACTCAGGAACAAATAAAATACTAAAAAAAGCCAAACAATAACATTTTAAGTTGTCTAAGTGACTTATATATCATGTTTAACCTGAGTAGCGAAAGACAGCGGTGGGTTTGAAAACGATTTGCCTGAGTCCGGTGTTCTCACGGCTCTAGTTAGCCTAGCCCCCGGCTAGCTATCGAGCTAGTGGGTAACAGATGTCTCCGAAAACGTCGGAGCGCTTTTGAAAATATGTGGTGTCTTGATAAACTGAGCAGATATTTGAGGTTTACACAGCTACATTCTCGCCTGAAAATATGTTAAACGTTTATTTTGTGACCCAGAAAGAATAATAAGAGTAATATTAAAACTAACTAGCTGCCGCCATTGTTGGAAACTGAGCTGGGCTGCGCTATGAATTCTGGGACAGAGCTTCTTCTTCTTCGTGGTTTAACGGCAGCTGGCATCCTTGTACATGCAGTGCTGCCATCTTCTGTTTCAGTCCGTTATTACACTCTTAAATCCTACTACTTATTCCTGCGTCTTTTGGGATCTTACAAAGCTTCAAACGACGCGTCGACTATTAAATCAGTCGTCGACGATTTTGATAGTCGACGTAATCGTGGCAGCCCTAGTATCTATGTGATTATATTATTTATACACTGTGTGCTATTCAGGTTTTTAAATATACTGCCCGTTCTTTCTCTCTCCAGGTTGGAAGAGGCTCTATCTGACTATATCTGGGCACAGAAACATATGCGAGAGAACGTAGTGATTGACTACAAACAGCTGGGACTGAGATTTAAACTGTACAGCTGGCAGGTCTGACATTCAGCCTCACCTACACACACCTCGACACAAGGACACACCATCATCAAGGATTCGGCTCAGTGCACATTAAAACGGCATAAAAAGGAAATTCAGCCCCGTCCTGTCTCATCACCACCTTTGTGTAGTTCAAATATCAGCCACACACCTGTGAGCTGTCAAAGCCTCATTAATGGAAGAAGACACATGTGATGGTTTTGTTACTGGTTCCAAACAACACTGCAACTGTGTGTGCCACTGTGAGTTTTAAACATCTCATCATCAGATACAGTCACAGTAAGGTAAACTACATAACAGCTGTGGTGGTCGTCCAGAGAATCGTCCACAAGAATCATACATGTCCAGTTTACCAGCTCAGCTGCTGCTCAGCAAACATCTAAAATAAAGCAGTTTCATTTCATCTTAAATGCCAAATCTATTCTGAAGAAACAACCTGTCATTCACCAGATATTGTTTGAATACACTAAAATGGGAAACTGTGATATGTTCCAAGGTGTTATACAACGCAGCAGCTGTGTATTGTCAGATGGGCCAGTGGGAGCAGGCCAGGGACGTCCTGCTGTCAGCCTCCCAGGAGAAAGGACCAGGACGAGGGGGGAGCATGGAGGCAGCTTTGGAGAGCATCAGGGTGAGTTCATTTGTTCTTAGTATTTGGAGCTGTTTTTAGGTTTAAGGTTAAAGACTACTTGGTACGATCCTGGTGTAGCTGAAAAAAAAATACCCTGTTGGAAAACTGAACATGTCACAAAGCCTCAGGTTTTATGGTTACCATGGTATTTATTATTATCCAATCAAATGGACCAGCAGTGAGAATGTTACATGACAAATGACTGCAGAAAGTGCCGATGGAGTCACCTGTTGCTTTAAGAGCACCTGAACAAAGGACCTTTACCACCGCAGGCTCTCTCTGTGCTCGTTTTAGGTCAACAAATGCTTTATAGATTTTCACAAAGTAAAAGAAAAAGTGGTTTAAATAAAACAAATATTTCACCAAACAAGACTTACAATGACGTCTAAAGCCTGGACTTAAAAAGTGAAATATAGGTGCTTAAGTACAAATGGTGATTTTATTATTCTGAGGTAATATTACAGTAAGACTCTGCTGTCGCTAAGTAAATCCCAAAAGTTGATTCTGTTCATCTGGACGTAGAGTTTTCAGAAACGTTTCATCATCATCAGCTGACCGCAGGTTTCCAACCTTATAAACGGGATATTTGCACAATGACTGACACCAGCACCACTGCATGAACACGGTGCTGGAGTCAGTTTATGATCATAAGACTCTTTACTGTAACTTTAAAAACAGAGTAAGCAGGCCCTGGATCCTCTCCTGGTACCTGAGGGCGTGGTGTTTCGTCCCAGGAAACAGGATGTGGAGCAGCTGCAGCAAAGAGACTTCTTGGGAAAAGCGACGGTACGTAGAGAGTGCTTGTGGTACACGTGTTTATCCATCCATTCGTTTTCTTCTGCTGTCACACAGTGAGAAGGCAGGGCACACCCTGGCCACGGTGCCAGTCTGTTGCAGGGCGAACACATTTAGAATCAGCCATTAACAGTTCAGTTCATTTTAACGAGATAACGAGAGGATGGGCAACAGGTGGAGACGCAGCTCGAATCAATCAGACAGGTAGAGGAGAGAGGAAGCAAAACAGAACATGATACACACAAAATAAACTAGAAACAGATGCAGAGAGAGGAAGACAAGCACAAAGACACTGAATGAGACACAGAGAAGATGCAAAAGGAACTAAACAACCTCAATTCAACCTGCATCTGTCATGTTGAGTGCTATGCAGCAGGCAGGACTCAAGTGCAGCAGAGGGAGAGGGAACTTAATGCGCAGCTTTATTCACAGTAACAACAACTTGGCAAAGAAACAAACTTCACAAAACAAACCAAAACCTCAAAAATGAAACCGAGACTGAGCTCAGAACATGACGGGAGAAAACACAGCACAAACCCTAACCTTCAAAGTAAAACAGGAAACACACCGGCTGAACTTACAGACACAGAAGCTGTGTCCCAATTCAGGGTCTGCACGCTTGAAGTACGCATTTCAAGTGCGATTACGTCACCGCCACACGACGACGGCTGTCCCAATTTGAAGTGTACTTCAAATGCATATTCAAAATGCGCCGTCGATTTCCCCAAATATCAAGCGTGGTCCGGTGCACGCTTCGTGGTCCCATATATCCCACAATTCATAGCGCGGCGGTGGGTGTGGATAATTTTGCCGCAAAATACGGCAGAAGGGAGGGGCCGAAGAGTGAACTGTCACAAGTAAGTACTGAATATGACGTCACTTATTTATGTGCGAATGTTTAATAAGGAAGAACATTAAAACATTGCTGTTGGCCACATGTCGGCAAAGTTATGTGACATTAGTGATGTTTGTACTTTCAGCATTAACTTGGTTTTAAAGCCTATATAGGCTATATATATATATATATATATATATATCATAATAATCTGACAATAACTATAATATTGTCCATATTATATTTACATTACCACAGGGAGATGACGTTAGTCTCATGAACAACATCAGCTAATTGTTATTTACTAACTAATCTTAAGTGACTGTTCAGTACAGAAATGAAGCCCAACAATCATGTTTTACAGTCCTGTGGTCTCAGCCTCAGATACTCAGCTAATCAAAGTGATGTCAGAACAAAAATGATTGACCAACAAAACAATTTTCTCCTTCATTTCTGTCACACAAAGCTGTATGTAACGTTTCTCGCGGTTAGTATCATGGTTGCTAGGCAACCTGAACAGCGGGACGAAAGGCTAGACCGTCCCATTTCACAAGCCTCTCACTTCCGCACTTCTCGTACTTATAGTACGCACCGTACGTAGTACGCGTAGTGCGCGTACTTCAAGCGTGCAGACTCTGAATTGGGACACAGCCAAAGACACAAGCCGACAGACAGGGATGACAGGCACAGAGACAACACGGGGACAGAGGCTGAACGGCGAACAGGAAATGTCAAAATAAAAGAAGGAGCACAGAGAACAGAGGAAGCATCAAAACCTAAGAACCAGAAATTCACCAGAAACATAACAAGAATTAAACCGAAACAAAAGATGATATTAATCAAAACAACAACACTGAGTCACCAACTCCAGGACAGCATCGAGCGACATACAGCATAACGACTGACTGTAAGGAAACAAGGTTCAAAAGTCCACAAACACAAAATGCTGAACTATTTGATTATTGAAATGATTAAGATGTGCCCTTAAAATAAGCTTAAATTAATCCTGTATCAGGTTATTTTAACCCAAACAAACCAATAAGTGCAGCTCATTAAAATAAATTTAGCTTTTAAATCTAAACTACGAATCCTTGAGGCCAAGTCCATAACACGCAACTGTTTCAATTAGATTGATTTTCATTTTAACTGTTTTTTTTTTATTTATTTATTAAATTTTATTTGAATTTTATTGAATTTAATTTTATTTTATTTGTATTTTTTCACTTATTGTTGCATGTGTGTTGTTGCTGCCTGTGTTTGAGTAATTTCTGTAACTGTGAGACACCTGCTGCTGCCTATCTTGGCCAGGTCTCCCTTGAAAAGAGGTTTTTAATCTCAATGGGATTTTCCTGGTTAAATAAAGGTTAAAATAAATAAATAAATATAAACGTAGGCCCTGACTAAATGTGTGACAGTTGAAATATGACTAAAACACATCGTTTAAACTGCACTTTATATATTGATTCATGTGTAATGCTCTCCCTTTGCAGGTGATTTCCTCTATGATACCCAATGATGATTTTGGAGGCTTTGAGCCTCTGAGGCAGCAGGTGAGCCTGACCACAGCGTATGTGTGACGTCACTGTGATGCTGCAGATGCTAACTGTCGTTGTCCTCTGCACAGAAACCTGGCTTCTACGAGCCTGATGTGGATGGAGCTCAGTGAGTTTGTTATGTGATGACACAGAGTATGTGTGTGGGCGATGCTACTACAGGGCTACAGCAAAGCAGTCCTTGTAGATTTACAGCTTATTCTGTTTCCTGTTAGGGATTCTCGATACATGCAAGTGCGTGTCCCGTACATGGCACGAGGAGCAGGACAGCTGACGGTGCCTGGAGGTGCTACGGTGTTTTTATTTGGAGAGGAGAACAGAGATGGGATGGCCACTGTCATATATGACGGACAGGTGAGGAGAGACCTGCAATCTGAAACAGTGAAAGAGTATTTTGAATCTGACAATATGAATATTATAGTAAGTGGATTTAATCACTTTTATTTAAGCAGCAAAGATTCAAGAACATGGAAGAGACAATAAAAGTGAAACTTTAATTCAAAATAATCTGCATTCAGTTTCTCTCTGGATGAGTTTGAAGTCAAAACCTTAATTAAAAAATTAATTATGTGCTGATTGCAATGGTACTGATAAAAGTAGTTGATGGTATTTCAGAGCTCTTAACATATTTCTGCAACTTATCTCTTTGAACTGGTTCATTTCCAAATGAAATGAAAAGTGTGAAGTTATACCACAGTTTAAGACTACAGGCCAGCATCACTCCTCTCCTGGTGTTCTAACATTATTTTGATCATAAATATGATTATCACTTTAAACAGATCGACTCTGGCCTTCTAGAGCAGGGGTCCCCAATCTCAGTCCACGAGACGCTGCAGGTTTTAGATGTCTTCTTGATCCATCACAGCTGATTTAAATGGATAAATTACTAGAGGTGGGAATCACCATACATCCCACGATATGATGTTATCACAATACTTAACGCACGATACGATATTATTGCAATTTGTAAAAATATTTTGCGATATTCAGATTCTGTACATAAAGGTAAACTTTATCAATATTCATTTTCTCTAATATCAAAGTCTCACACTCAGTCTTTCTCTCATTTCAGTTTGATTGTTGACAAACTGAACGGTTTGTATTACAGTCTAGTCCAACTTAACTGAATCAACCATCTGGTACAATTATAGCTATTCTGAACTATGCAGTTTATGAAAACTATGCAGCCCCTTCAGCAACTGAAGAATTTGAAAGTAAATTAAAACAAAATATAATTTTACATTAAATAAAAAAGTTTTAAACTTAATTAAAATAAAACATGTCTTAAATTAAAATAAGTAAACTGTCATGTTTATTGCTGCCAAAAACAAGTTAAACACATTTGGACAGTGAAGGTGTAGCTGACGCTGAAATGTTTGTGTGGGTTGCCATGACAACACCAAAGCGCGTCTGAGATCGTTATTGTTTTCTATTTGTTTTCTTTATTTGCTTCTCATGCTTGTGTACTTTTGCAGTTGCAAAAGATAATCTATGAATCCAGTGATACATCTTTCTTATAAGAAATGTTTCTGTTAAAAAATTATTGTGAAGTAGTCACTTCCTGTGAGTCGCGGGAACCGGAAGTTGTGCGCGGGAGAGACAAGACAGAACGGTAACACGGCGGACTTTTTTTGGAATGTACAACTTTTCTACTGCTGGATTTTCAAGGCGTACACGGTAAAAATCATTATGCTGTTATTTGTTTAATACTTGTGCACTTTGTCAAACGAAATAAGTGGCTGAGATGAATATTATATGTGCTATTGATATTATTTTACTTGTTTCTAGTTTTCACGGTGCTCCATGATTGTGAGAGGAATAAAAGAATTGTGGACATCAGTACGAAGCGTGGATTCTTTCGACCAGAGTAGAAACAGTGAAAACGTGGCCCAATCCATCTGGAGGCTTC
Organism: Neolamprologus brichardi; assembly: GCF_056152115.1. Lineage (NCBI taxonomy): Eukaryota > Metazoa > Chordata > Actinopteri > Cichliformes > Cichlidae > Neolamprologus > Neolamprologus brichardi. The sequence goes on along the minus strand of NC_142115.1, from coordinate 1,328,434 downwards.
GGTGTACAAAGCTCTTCTCATCCTGCAGCAAGCTACAGGTCTCGGTTGCTTCTCATCCTGCAGCAAGCTACAGGTCTCGGTTTGCAACGCGCTTCTCCTCCTGCAGCAAGCTACAGGTCTCGGTTTGCAACGTGCTTCTCCTCCTGCAGCAAGCTACAGGCTTCAGTGTGCAAAGCTCTTCTCATCCTGCAGCAAGCTACAGGTATCGGTTGCTTCTCATCCTGCAGCGAGCTACAGGCTTCAGTGGACACGTTGCTTTGCATTTTGTAACAACCAATCGGGAGCTGCAGATTCAGCGGACACTCCAAGAAGCGGTTTCAGGCTAAAGCGTGAGTCCTCAGGCTATATTGCGCAGTTATTATACCTCATGAGTTGATGGATAGAACATGAGCTACAAATTTGCTATAATGGACAAGAAATTAATAGTGTTCAAATTTCAGACTGTGTAAAAAAAAAAAAAAAAAAAAGACAATCTGTGAAAGTTCTGGAAATTGTTGTTTTCTTACCTATTGTTTGCAAGCTTCATGAAGGCTGAAATTGAAGATTTATTTGCTGTCATACGTAAGAATCAAAGTGCCTTTGTGTTAATTTTAATAATTCTCCGCCTATTACATCCATTCCATTCTTGTAATTACCTTAGATATCTTGTCTTCTTCATAAGATACCCCCTTTAAAGTCTGAAAATGTCTAAAGATGGTCGTAGTCACCCTGATGTTATGTCAGAAGTACAAGATGCAGTCGATTTGGAAGAGGAAAAAAGTGTAGTGTCCGAGAAATCTGAGACAAAAACAAGAAAATCCTCTCGTGAAAGGCGATTAACGCCAAAAATGCAGGAACTGAAAGATCAAGAGTTAACTCAAAAGGAGAAGAGGTTCAAAGCAACATATGAGAAATGGAAAAGCAACGTAAGAGACATTCGCACAAGGTTAAAGCAAGTATGCTCTGAGAGTGACATGTATGATATGATGGATGAGGCTGAGAAGCTAGAGTCTGAATTAAAGGAACAGTATGACAGAATTCGACTCCAAACCTCACCATGTCAAGAAATTCGAAGACAGATCGATGCATGCTCAGCCGTGACGGCCGACTTGCTGCAGCTGATGAGAGTGCGTCTGACTGAAGACGAAGGTGAGTTTGACACGGTGGCAGAAAGATCAAGGCTACGCATGCTACTTGATAATGAATACGCTAGGTCCATATATGGATCCACAGCCTCCAGAGTTACTGCACCCAGCTGTCACAATTCTAACCATCTCTCAGAGTCACCTAGCATTTCAGCTATGAGGGCGGAAGTGGCTGCTCAGCTGGCTGCAAAGAGAGCCGAAATTGATATGGAAGCTGCCATCGAAGCTCAACGTCAGCAGTTGAGAAAACTTGAAAATCAGAGGGACATTGACGTAATTCAGGCAAAGCTAAATGTCTACACTGAAGAAGAGGGAAGGGATGGGACACGCAGTCCTCCATTCAGCAAAGTGAGTGATGCTCACCCCTTCGCTCACCACATCCCAGATCAAGAACGGCAGGTTGTGCAAAACGAGATATCATTGGTCCAATCGCTACAAGAGTCATTAGCTCTCACTCGCTTGCCAACTCCAGAACCTTCTGTATTCTCGGGCGATCCTCTGAAGTTTACAGAATGGAGCATAAGCTTCAAAGCCCTCATAGAGAGACGTTGCTCTGACCCTGCAGACAGGCTATTCTACCTGAAAAAGTACATAGCAGGTGAGGCAAAATCCTCTCTTGAAGGCAGCTTCTACAGAAAAGATGAAGAAGCCTATCAACAAGCATGGGATAGGTTAAATGCTAGATATGGCCATTCCTTTGTAGTGCAGCGGGCTTTCAGAGAGAAGCTAAATGGGTGGCCGAAGATTGGTGGAAAGGAATATCTCAAGTTAAGAGAGTTCAGTGATTTCCTCCAAACATGTAGCAATGCCATGCCTCACATAAAGGGCTTACAGGTTCTTAACGACTGTGAGGAGAATCAGAAAATACTAGTCAAGCTTCCTGATTGGGTGACATCTAGATGGAACCGTTATGTCACAGAGCAGCTAGATCGGGGCAACGACTATCCAAGCTTTCATGAGTTTGCTTCCTTTATCTCTAAGGAGTCTCGCATAGCATGCAATCCAGTGTCATCCTTACATGCCTTAAGGCACTCTGCAGAGGCACCACCAAGAGAGATGAAGCGTTCAAAAGCAAACACGTTTGCCACAAATGTGAAACCCCCAATTCCATCAAGCTCCACCGCCAAATCTGACCCTGGTGAAATCAAGTTGGGAGATGCAGGGAAACCAAAGAAATGGACCACACCAACACAAAATTCCAATAATGGCCAGTGTATTTGCTGTAGTGAGAACCATTCCATACATAAATGCAAGAGGCTTATGGACATGTCTGTAGAGGATAAGAAAAAATGCATACTTGAAAACAAGTTGTGTTTTGCATGTCTAAGAAAGGGTCACAATTCTAAAGACTGTAGGAACAGGGCCATGTGTGGCATATGCAGAAAGAGTCACCCAACGCCATTGCATGAAGATCGTTCTACAGCAGCATCAACACAAGGCGCAGTTGAAGAAAGTACGTCGTCATTATCATGTTGTGTGAGTGGAGGTGAAGGTGGGAGTACGTCGATGATAGTCCCAGTGTGGATCTCAACACTTAGTGCTCCGGACACTGAAACCCTAGTGTATGCACTATTGGACACTCAAAGCAGTCACACATTTGTTGATCAGGAGGTGTGCGAAAAGCTACAAGCAACAATGGAACCAGTGAAACTTAAACTTTCCACCATGATGGGGAGAGACTCAGTCGTGAAAAGTCAAAGAGTATGCGAGCTCAAAGTTAGAGGATTTTCCTCTAATGTTTCCATCAGTTTGCCTCCTGCCTACACAAGGGACTTCATTCCTCTTGACCGCACACATATTCCCACTTGCCAGACAGCCAACAAATGGAAACATCTTGTAAGCATGGCCCAGGAGATACCCCCGTTGATGGAATGTGGTGTTGGATTGTTGATTGGATACGACTGCTCCAGAGCATTAATTCCAAGAAGGGTCATCACTGGGGGCGACTATGAGCCTTATGCTATTGAGACGGACCTTGGTTGGAGTATTGTGGGAAGCGCACCACAGCGTGTGCAGGCTAAAGATGTGACTGGTTTTTGCCATCGAGTGTCTGTCAGAGAGGTGCCACCCATAACACCATTTGCTGTCATCAAGGCCCTGGAGTCCGATTTTGCAGACACAAAACCTGGTGACAGAAGCATATCTCAAGAAGATATTTCCTTCCTGCAGATCTTGAAAGACAGAATCCAACAAAATAAGGATGGTCACCTGGAGATGCCTCTCCCTTTCAAAGCACGTCCGCATCTCCCAGACAACAAAAGGCTGGCGTTAGTACGGCTGAAGCATCTAAAGAGGAAGCTGGACAGAGATCCCAAATTCAAAATAGACTACGTGAGATTTATGGAAGGTGTCTTCAAGGATGGAGATGCAGAGAAAGTGGAAAACCAAGCAGAGCTGGGGAAAGTCTGGTATATCCCACATCAAGGAGTTTACCACCCCAGAAAACCAGGCAAAATCAGAGTGGTTTTCGACTGCTCTGCAAGGTATGAAGGCACCTCCTTAAACGACCATCTGCTAACAGGACCTGACCTCACAAATAGCCTAACAGCCGTGCTGTGCCGCTTCCGTAAACATCACATCGCAGTCATGTGTGATGTGGAGAAAATGTTCCACAGGTTTCATGTGAACGAGGATGATAGCGACTACCTGCGGTTTCTCTGGTGGGAAAATGGAGACACAAACTCTGAACCCAAAGAGTACCGCATGAAGGTTCACCTGTTTGGAGCATCATCCTCCCCTGGCTGCGCCAATTATGGCATGAAACACCTTGCCAGCCAATGTGAGAAAGAGTACCCCTCCGCAGCTAGCTTCATCCAGAAGCATTTCTATGTCGACGATGGTCTCATAAGTGTAGAGTCGGTGGATAAGGCAATTGAACTGGTCAAAGAAGCCCAAGCCGTGTGTGCCAAAGGAAAGCTGCACCTTCACAAATTTCTCTCCAATAGCCGAGAGGTCCTTGACTCTGTTGATGTTGTAGAGCGTGCTACGGAGGTAAAGAATGTTGATCTTAATCACGATGATTTACCAGTTCAAAGAGTGCTAGGTATAAGGTGGAACATTGAAAATGATAGCTTCTCCTTCAAGGTGTCACTTGAGGAGAAACCAGCAACGCGTCGAGGGATTCTCTCAATTGTGGCCTCCTTGTATGACCCTTTGGGGTTTCTTGCCCCAGTCATTCTTGAAGGGAAAAGAGTGCTGCAAGAGATGTGTCAGAGAGGCACAGGGTGGGATGAGCCACTACCCAAAGGCTTGAAGTTAAGGTGGGAGACTTGGATGAAGGATTTGGAGAACCTGGAAAGAATTGAAATTCAAAGATGCTTCATACCTGACAGCCTTGGTGAGATTCAGAGAGCAGAGCTTCATCATTTCTCCGATGCAAGCAGTCAAGGGTACGGCCAGTGCTCTTACATCAGAGTGGTAAGCAGAGAAAGGGTATTCTGCTCCTTGGTCATGGGCAAGGCGAGGGTTGCACCAACCAAAATAGTTACCATACCGAGACTTGAGTTAACTGCAGCAGTAACCTCGGCAACTGTGAGCAGCATGTTAAGGGAGGAGCTAGAGCTCAAGATTGATGACGAATATTTTTGGACAGACTCAAAGGTCGTGCTTGGTTACATCAATAATGAAGCAAGAAGGTTCCATGTGTTCATGGCAAACCGCGTGCAGAGAATTCGAGAAACCACCGATGCACGGAAATGGTATTATGTTGACACAGGAGAAAACCCTGCTGATCATGCCTCGAGAGGCCTCAAAGTAGCTGACCTCATCAAGTCAAATTGGTTCTCTGGTCCCAGCTTTCTATGGGAAAGAGAGATAGCCACAAAACAGGCTACTTCAGATTTGCTGGTGGGGGACCCAGAGGTGAGGACTACTCAGGTGTTAAAGGTTGATGTAGCAAGGCAGTTTGACATCCAGAAGCATCTGCTGCGGTTCTCAAGATGGACTACAGCTGTCAACGTCATTGCTCGTATCCAGCGGCTGGCAAAGAGGATCAGGACTGCTGAGCCTTTAAACGTGGAAGAGAGAAAGCAAGCTGCACAGACTCTCGTCAAGCTTGCACAACAAGATGCTTTTCAAGAGGAGTTAAACACGCTCAGCCAGAAACTAGGAAGACTGCCTTGCAACCACCAACTCTTTCAGCTAGACCCATTTCTCCAAGATGGCATAATGAGAGTAGGAGGAAGACTGAGGAAGGCATCTGTGCCTCTCGAGTTAAGACACCCAGTGATCCTTCCTAAAGATGGTGCTGTTACAAACCTCATCATTGCACACCATCATACCAAGATACAACACCAAGGCAGAGGACAAACCCTCAATGCACTGAGAGCCAATGGTTACTGGATCGCTGGTGGAAGTAAGGCTGTAGCCCAATACATCAGGCAGTGCGTACAGTGCAGGAGAGCCCGCGCGCCACCAGAGGAGCAACGGATGGCAGATCTACCTAGTGACCGTGTTGATCCCACACCACCATTCACTTATTGTGGTATGGACTGCTTTGGTCCTTTTCACACCAAACAAGGTCGCAAAGACCAAAAACGGTACGGCCTCCTCTTTACATGTTTTTGCTCAAGGGCAGTGCATATAGAGATGTTGGAGGATTTGACGACTGACGCGTTCATCAACGCTTTGCGCTGCTTCATTGCCCTTCGTGGAGCTGTTAGGCACATTAGGTCTGATCAGGGAACTAACTTTATGGGGGCAAGAAACGAGATGGCAAAGGCTCTGAAAGAACTTGATAAGGAAAGAGTGACTGCATACCTAGTAGAAAATCAGTGCGACTTCCAGATGAATACGCCCCACTCTAGTCATGCTGGAGGCGCATGGGAGCGTCAAATCCGGACAGTGAGAAGCGTACTGGGCACAGTCCTTGCCTGCAGTGTGGGAAGGTTGGATGATGCTTCATTAAGGACATTCCTTTATGAAGCTATGTGCATCGTGAATAACCGCCCTCTCACTGTTGATAACATCAATGACCCCAAAAGCTTGGAGCCACTCACACCGAACCACTTGATCACCATGAAATCCTCAATCCCACTTCCACCTCCAGGTAAATTTGTCAAGGAGGACCTGTATGCTAAGAAACGGTGGAGAAGGGTCCAGTATCTGACTGAGCAATTTTGGCACAGATGGAGAAAGGAATACCTGGCCAATATTGCTCTGAGACAGCGATGGCATACACCAAGACGTAATGTGGAGGTGGGTGACATCGTGATTCTAAAAGAGGAAGATGTTCCTCGCAATGAATGGAAACTCGCTAGGGTTGTGGAAGCACATGAGGATGATGATGGACTTGTACGGAAGGTGACAATCCAGACTGGTGATCGGAAGTTAGGAAAGGGAGGCAAACGCCTCGTCCAACCCTCCATCATTCAGAGACCCATTCAGAAATTAGTGGTCCTGTTGAAAAACAGCTAAAATTGGGAAAATGCCATTCATTGATTAGATTTCCCTTCTAAAATAGAAGTTGTCATTATGCTGTACTTCATGCACATGTTATGGAGATGTAAATTCTACTGTTCATATTGTTGAATTCATTTGTTGAGAAAAGAATATTGTTTATGTCAATGCAAGAGTGTTTTAAAACAACAACATGGTTCTTGGGAATTACCATTGATTTAATGAGCAATGCCAGTGTATTTACGTTCACAGTTGTAATAATCAAAGGTAATTGGTGGGAGTGTAGCTGACGCTGAAATGTTTGTGTGGGTTGCCATGACAACACCAAAGCGCGTCTGAGATCGTTATTGTTTTCTATTTGTTTTCTTTATTTGCTTCTCATGCTTGTGTACTTTTGCAGTTGCAAAAGATAATCTATGAATCCAGTGATACATCTTTCTTATAAGAAATGTTTCTGTTAAAAAATTATTGTGAAGTAGTCACTTCCTGTGAGTCGCGGGAACCGGAAGTTGTGCGCGGGAGAGACAAGACAGAACGGTAACACGGCGGACTTTTTTTGGAATGTACAACTTTTCTACTGCTGGATTTTCAAGGCGTACACGGTAAAAATCATTATGCTGTTATTTGTTTAATACTTGTGCACTTTGTGAAACGAAATAAGTGGCTGAGATGAATATTATATGTGCTATTGATATTATTTTACTTGTTTCTAGTTTTCACGGTGCTCCATGATTGTGAGAGGAATAAAAGAATTGTGGACATCAGTACGAAGCGTGGATTCTTTCGACCAGAGTAGAAACAGAAGGAATGTCAGGATTCTTGCTCAGAAAAAGGATCAACATGCTCTGAAGTCAGAGCACAAAAACCTTTTTGTAACAAAATATCGATTTCTGCTGTCCCTGTATCGATACATTATTAGCAAACAAAATATCACCATACTACACAGTATCCATTTTTCCCCCACCCCTATAAATGACCTTCTCAATATGTCCTGAAGTTCTCCAGAGACCTGGTAATGAACTAATCATTTGATTCAGGTGTGTTGACCCAGGGTGAGATCTAAAACCTGCAGGACACCGGCCCTCGTGGACTGGGATTGGGGGACCCCTGGTCTAAAGGTTCCTAGAGCCAGAAATAAGACAACTGGAGAGCTTTTTCTTTTTGTGCCGCGTCTCTGTGGAACAGCCTCCCTCAAGATCTTAGGCAGGCGAGCTCTGTGGAGGTTTTTAAAAACCTTAAATCTCTTAATTCTGTGGCTTTGAGTTTTTACATTTTTACTGTTTTTCACTTGTATTGCTATGCATCACTTTTATTTTATTTATCGCTTTAGTTTCAGATAGTTGTACAGCACTTTGTTTGAAAGCGCTTTATAAATAAAGTTAGTTTTATATAAATCTTAATATGTATTCATTCCTGCTCAGGTTCTTGTATTCTTTTGCAGTCACAATACTGAGAATTTCTGTACACAAGCTTTATTTTTATTGCTACAAATCTAATTTTTAGTTGTTTGTTTGCAGAGAGGACTTCTGCCAGCATCCCTTCTTCAACCAGCAGATGTCAAGACGTCCAAAGGCAAAAAGGACACTGTAATAAACTTCTCTTTGAATAACACAACACACAGTATTTATGTTCATGCCGCCCATTTACGAGGTTTAACGGAGGCACTTTACAGATTGATCAAATGACATTCTTGTTCTTCTCTGCTTCACCCGCCGAGATGAGACAACACAACTGTTGTGTCTGGTGACATTAAATGATTAAAGGCACTTTCAACAAAAAATCCAAGCTTCTGCTCAGTGACAAATCTGTTTTCATTGTGGGAAGAAAATTCTTTGTCACTTATTCTCCTGTTCTGCTTCCTTCCACAGAGAATTTCCAGTGGGATTCCCCTCCCACCAGGACTCAAGCCACCCACTCGCCCACAGTCTCAGCATAGTCCTGCAGCTCCTCCTCAGGGTAAAAGTCAATCACACTCACACTCTGGTTTATCTGAAACCTTTTTTCATTTCATTTGCTCCTTCAGAGCAGCTCTCCGCTGTGACAGATCATCCCAACGTTATAGCAATGTTTTCTCTGTGTTTGGTCTCGTGGCTTCCTGTTTGCCAGATGGTCCTGTAATTTTAATCTTCTTAAGATTTTCTTAACATAAAATATAAAAATACAAAATCTTTATGATTAAACTTGTAACTATGGTTGTAATCAGAGTACTCTTAAGATTTGCAGTTGTATTACATTGTTAACAAGACGGACATGAAACCAGGAAATGGATTACTGTGTGATTTTTTTTTTAAAGTAAACCTTCCTTCTGCCAGATTGTTGTATATGAACGATAACAGCAGTTTGTTTCATGCTCTGATGAACAAGGATAAAATATTAAAATGTTGACATGGCAACATAAATGGGTATAGCTGTTTTGTGCTAGTACTAACTTTTGGATAACTGGAGTTGCACCACAGATGAAGTATGAAGGTGCATCCTCCTCACAGACTGAATTAGTGCTGAAAAGAAAAGCTTTGTAAAACACAGCAGCCATATTTGTGTCAGTTTTGCTGGTGAAAGGACCTAGAATGCAGGATCAGAGCAGGCAGGGATAAAACGAGAACGGCCCTTTATTGGAGGCATAATAGCAACTAAACAGGAAGCAGTAAAAATGCCAAACTCCATGAGAAACTTTGGAAATGCCAGGGAAACACTTGGAGGATCTGGGGAACAGAACTAGAGGAACCGTGGAACAGCAAGAAAGAGGAATGCTAACAGTATCATAAGTGCACTACAGATTAAAGAACACAGTGTGATGTGAAAACAGGACTGAGAGTGACAAAGGATGTAAACACATATAAAATAATTAGGGAGGGGGAGACACCATGGAGCACAGCTGGAACTAATCAGGGAAACAAAACAGGGCAAACTATGCTAAATGGAAACAATGCTAAATAGAAACTATGCTAGATAGAAACTATGCTAGATAGAAAGAATGCTAAATAGAAACTATGTTAAATAGAAAGAATGCTAAATAGAAACAATGCTAAATAGAAACTATGCTAAATAGAAGCTATGCTAGATAGAAACTATGCTAGATAGAAAGAATGCTAGATAGAAACTATGCTAAATAGAAACTATGCTAAATAGAAGCTATGCTAAATAGAAACTATGCTAGATAGAAAGAATGCTAAATAGAAACTATGCTAAATAGAAACTATGTTAAATAGAAACTATGCTAAATAGAAAGAATGCTAAATAAAAACTATGTTAAATAGAAAGAATGCTAAATAGAAACTATGCTAAATAGAAACTATGCTAAATAGAAGCTATGCTAGATAGAAACTATGCTAGATAGAAAGAATGCTAAATAGAAACTATGTTAAATAGAAAGAATGCTAAATAGAAAGAATGCTAAATAGAAACAATGCTAAATGGAAACTATGCTAAATAGAAACTATGCTAGATAGAAACTATGCTAGATAGAAAGAATGCTAAATAGAAACTATGCTAAATAGAAACTATGCTAAATAGAAGCTATGCTAGATAGAAAGAATGCTAAATAGAAACTATGCTAAATAGAAACTATGTTAAATAGAAAGAATGCTAAATAGAAACTATGCTAAATGGAAACAATGCTAAATAGAAGCTATGCTAGATAGAAACTATGCTAGATAGAAAGAATGCTAAATAGAAACTATGTTAAATAGAAAGAATGCTAAATAGAAACAATGCTAAATAGAAACAATGCTAAATAGAAACTATGCTAAATAGAAACTATGCTAAATAGAAACTATGCTAGATAGAAAGAATGCTAAATAGAAACTATGTTAAATAGAAAGAATGCTAAATAGAAACAATGCTAAATAGAAACAATGCTAAATAGAAACTATGCTAAATAGAAACTATGCTAAATAGAAGCTATGCTAGATAGAAACTATGCTAGATAGAAAGAATGCTAGATAGAAACTATGCTAAATAGAAACTATGTTAAATAGAAAGAATGCTAAATAGAAAGAATGCTAAATAGAAACTATGCTAGATAGAAACTATGCTAAATAGAAGCTATGCTAGATAGAAACTATGCTAGATAGAAAGAATGCTAAATAGAAACTATGCTAGATAGAAACTATGCTAAATAGAAACTATGCTAGATAGAAACTATGCTAAATAGAAACTATGCTAGTTGGCTTTTGCCATTGTCGGCTTGTTCTGAAAATAGATGTGATGGCGAGGGGTCATGTGACTGTTAAACTTCATGCTCACTAACCAGTGACTTGACAAACATAAGTCACTAGCCAGTGGTCATATCCTGAAAGAGAAAATCCTTTCTGACACTTTAAATGAACAAAATTTATAAAATGAACTTCTTTTATTTGATGGAATCAGTAATGATCTGATGTGTAACCAGGTGTGGGCAATTCATTTTCTCACAGGGCCGTATGACAAACTGGGTCTGCTGTGAAGGCCTTATGAAGTTTCTTGTTCACCCGATTTCAGACCCATTGGAAAACTCAATTGCCCACTTCTGCCATAAACTAATCAGGAATGTCTTTTCCAAAATAAACTATTGGCATCACCCTGTGGTGCTCATTAAAGCCAATGCAGATTTTGTTAAGGTACTTATTCATATTCAATAAGCTTGTGCATGTTGTGCTGATAAAATGTGATTGAAACATGTTTAGATGAAGTAAGGTGAGCTCTTGAAATATTTTAATCCTTCACAATTTTGTCATTTTACTCCAACACTATTTTACCCCCAGTACTACTTGGTCACTTAAATAATTACATTTGTCTTCATACATAATGTTCAACAAAGTCTAGAGTCTGGTTAACATAAAAGCTGAATAGATTTACAGCCACTACCATCCTCCTATCTTTATCCGGGTTGCAGGGGGGTGGGGCATAACCCAGAAGTGACAGGTTAAGAGGCAGAGTGCGACCTGGATAGCTCACCAGTCTATCACATAGAGACAAACAACCACTTACATTCACACTTTAGGGTAATTTGGAATCACCAATTAACCTAACTCTAATAACTGTATGACTTTTCACTGTGGGAGGAAGCCAGAGTCCTCAGACAGAACCCACTGCAAACTAGCCAGATTGTGGATTTGAACCCATGTTCTTGCTATGAGGCAACAGCACTAACCACCACGCCACCAAGCTGTCAATCGAGGCTCAACAAAAGTAGGAAAGCTATGATTTCAAGGCTTGAGGCAGAATTTTTCCGTACGTTTTTGTCCTTGACAGGTTAAACCACAATAAATAGTGTATAGCATACATGGTGTGTGTGTAGTTGCCTTTTAAAACTCCAGGGATTTTCCTGCAGTTTGAAATCTCGTGCGATCTTGTGAATTTGAGTCCAGCAACTAACCACTCTCACTAGATTGTATCAGGTCATCTCAACAAGAACAAATTAAGTTGTTGAATTTCATAAAGATCCTACATGATTTAATTACGTTCACCATAGAAACATGAAATTATTTTCAAATTACAAGTTAGACTTTTGATGCATCTCAATCATCCAGGAAAGCAAATCTCCAAAAGTTGATTCTGTTCATCTGGACGTAGCATTTTGTGGGAGAAACGTTTCATCATCATCAGGTGACGTCTTCAGTCTCAGCTGCAGGTTTCAACCTTATAAACAGCACATTTGCACAATGACTGAAACCAGCCCACTGAAGGAACAATGGGCTGTGAGGTCAGTTCCTTAATCTTAATTATGCAAATTCTCATGACCATTGATCAACAACCACTGATCAATAACCATGAGTCCCATTCACAGAGAGTTGGGGAATGGCTGCAATCACAGCATGTAAGATGGTGACAGATGTACCCTTAGGCCCCCTCCTCCATTCAGAGCACTTAACAGCGTACACTATGTTACTCTGTTTGTGTCGGGGACCCAATCCTTGGGGTGGACCAGTTTTTGGCGCAGCGTGTTTTGGGGTTTAAAAGCCACAGAGACCCGGTGTTTAGAAAAAAATCCATGTACAAATTGGCCACGATGGGTGAAACTGGGAGCCCATGGCACACCCATGTTTCTGCCTGTAGAACTGACCCTTGTATGTGAAGTAGGTGGAATGAAGACACAGTTCAAACACACTTGGTCGATGCTGAGAGCGGTCCTGCTGATGAGGTTGGGGTCATCCTGTGATCTCTTACGGACCGCCTCCAACGTGACTGGGATGCAAGTGGTCATGAGAATTTGCATAATTAAGATTAAGGAACTGACCTCCCAGCCCATTGTTCCTTCAGTGGGCTGGTTTCAGTCATTATGCAAATGTTCTGTTTTTAAGATTGAAACCTGCAGTCAGCTGAGACTGAAGGAGTCACCTGATGATGACGAAACGTTTCTCCCACTGCAAACGTCCAGATGAACAGAATCAACTTTTGGAGAAAGTTAAACTTTTGTAAATGTAACATCCATCATTTTTTTCAGTATAGGCCAGCTGCCTGTTAGAACAGAGAGCGCACAATTACACAATCAGTCCCCTCTGATAGCCTCCTGGCACCGCTGCAACACAACTGAGCCATAATCCATCTACTGAGGCTGAAGCTTTGTCATAAATAGTCAGATTTGAGTTCAAATTGTTTCAATGTTCAGTAAAGGTCAGGAGGGAGGTGCAACGTGTGCGTGTGCAGCAAAACAAGGTGGAGGCTGTCTCGTGATTTGGGGCTGCATCTCAGCCAGTGGTGTTGAGAGTCTCGTCAAAATGGATAAAATTGTGAATGCAGAAAAATGCATGAATATTTTGATGTATCATGGAAGATTGTCTGTGCCTTTGTGTAATGGATGATGCTAACGCACACACTGTGCAGCTCTTAGGATGGTTTTCCATGAAATCTACTTTCCTGGTAATATGTGTTTGAGTTGTTCTTTTTAGTTGTATTGTTGGGAGATAAAACCTGCACTGAAGACTGGAGATAAAACAATGATTTAAAAAATCATTGCTGGCTCTAGTGGCACGAGCTTCAAGTGTGCTTTCATCCTTTTTGTGTTTGCTGATATGCACTTTACTGTGTTTCCCTGCAGGACATCTTACCTCAGACACACCTCCCCCATCGTACATTACTGCCACCCACTCTGAGACTCCCTCAGACACAGCCAAAGCACGAGACCAGGTAAATCCTCCTTCGAAAGATGAAAGCCGATGCACTGAAAGGACTCACAGCTGATTGCCTCGGACACACAAATGCACACACTTTCCCCCTGATCTAAATATAATAAGTTTTGTGCATTTGAAGAAACCGTTCTGTAAAGTTGAACTCAACAGCGTAATGTTGATTTGTTCCAGTTAAGTCACTGTGACACTGGAGGACAGCAGACGTGTTTGATTTTGGAGTAAATATTCTCATGACTCATGTCCTGACACGTGAAACTTGGTGCTGCTGGTTAAACAGCGTTGTGAAGGTTTCACTTTGAGCTCTAATATGAATTTTTTGCTAAATTATTCAGGTGAGTAGAGAGAAGTCAAAATATTAAAACCTAGTAAGATTCCTGAAAATCAAATGATCTTCAGTCGTTAGTCGTTGTTGAGATTTCTCGACACAGCGCATGCATGCAGTGCTGCAGAGGTTTGTGACACTGGTATGTTGTATGTTCTAAAACAAAACTCAAATCTAAACTAATCACTTATTTGTTTGAGTTTCTTTTCAAACTTATTTAACATACCAGTCAGCAGTGAAGCAGTTTTCACAAACATGAAAGTCTCTTAGCTAACAATTTAATTCCCCGTACAGCATTTAGAAACGTCATCAGTTGGCTGACAGTGAACAGCAAATGACGTCTGCACAGTAACACAACCAGTTACAGTAGTGTGTAGCTGCAGCCTTTCCATGGAGCTCATCGTGTGTCTGCAGTAGCCGAGGAAGGACAAACCCAACACTGGGTACATACTGGGCCTCGTGTCTCTTATGATTGAAATGACGACTGCAGGTGATATAATGACATAATCAATGAATGAGAGCTATTCAGCAACCACACCGCTACACAGGCAGCTTTAGTTCACAAACCTTAACAAAAAATAGACAAAAAAACCCTGTTTTCCGATGTGTCTGTGAAGGTTCTCAGTCATCCAGGTCATCGTAGTCAAAGGAGCTTGCAAAGAAAAGCGTCTGGACTTCTTTAAGTTACTTGAAGACGTTTCACCTTCATCCGAGAAGCTTCTTCAGTTCTAAGGTCAAATGGTGGAGAGTCCCAGATTTAAACCTGGTGGGAGTGTCCCCCCACAGAGGGACAAAAGGACCCCCTGATGATCCTCTAATCGCCTGAGCCAAGGTGTGAAACTGGGTGTGGGTCCCAATCACCTGGCCCCACCTTATCATGAATTCCTGAGGTCAGATGGCCCAGGGTGTGAGTGGGCGTTAAGGCGTCTGGGGAGGGAACTCAAAACTGGATTATAGATGGCAGAGAGTTGGTGTCGTAAACCACCGCCTCTGTTCAAAGATGGTCGCTCACAGTGGACATAGATGCTTAGAGGTTTCACAATAAACTCACCTGAAACTCTGGCTGATTGGGACCCACACCCAGTTTCACACCTTGGCTCAGGCGATTAGAGGATCATCAGGGGGTCCTTTTGTCCCTCTGTGGGGGGAAACTCCCACTAGGTTTAAATCTGGGACTCTCCACCATTTGACCTTAGAACTGAAGAAGCTTCTCGGATGAAGGTGAAACGTCTTCAAGCAACTTAAAGAAGTCCAGACGCTTTTCTTTGCAGCTCCTTTGACCTGTTTTCCGATGATTTATCTTTAGACGTTCTTGTATTCGCAGCATGCCAGCTCAGCTCAGAGAGCAGAGGAGGACTCTGTGGTGGTGAAGGTTCACTACATCTACACTGTGGCTCTGTCTGTCCCTCTGGACACCACATACAGTGAACTTAAGGAACGAGTCGCAGAGAAATTGGACCAGCCGGCGTCTCATCTGCGCCTCAGGTAACTGCACGGCTGTCAGCCCACTTTTGTCTGTTGTTAGCAGCAGCTGACAAACAAATACCATCAGAGTAACATTACAGTGTGTACAGACATCTGACATCTACATCAAACAGAAGATTTTCATTTCCTGTATTTTCCTGCTCTTATGCCAGTTTTTCATCTATTTTCCTGCTGATCCACACTTCCTCTCTCTCCCTCGTCCTCTCTCATTAGACGTAAGCACCACGGCTCCAGCGTGCTGACACCTCTGGATGAGGAAATCGAGTCAGCTCACACTGTGCAGCAGTTGGCCGAGGCCGGCAGAGCTACCCTGTGGTGCCAGGTTTGTATCCAAACTCAATATGGTGGTGGAGGTGCCACAGCCACGCTGCCACCAACTTCCCCACACGTTATAAACGTTGTGTTAGTTCATGTTCATAAGAAGGCAGGAAGCCTGAGATGGTTTGGACGGGAAGAGAAAGGATGATTATAGTTATTATAGCGGGCAAAGGATTGAAATATGGAGCTGCAAGGCAGGAACAAAAGAGGAAGATTTATGGATGTAATGAAAGAGGACATGCACAAGGTTGGTGCGACAGAAGAGGATGCAGGGAAAGGGTGACACTGACACAGAAGATCTGCTGTGGAATAACTGAAAGCAGCAGAACAGAATCAGACACGAAGGGCATCGTAGCTACAGTGTCCCTGTCTCCAGTGCTTGCATATACTGCACACTTTCCAAATGGACAGCTGAAAGACCACAACTACTAGTACCTTCATTCATTGACACTACCAGTCAAAAGATATAAAGTTCCAGTTATTTATTGCAATTCAAGTCATTGCAATTCATGACTGAATGAATTGATTCTGTCTGTCTCCTTCAAGCTCGGGTCCTCTACCAGAGGCCTGGAAGCTCGAGGGTCCTGCGTAGCTCTTCCCCTCCATGCATATATTTATATATGTATGTGTGTGTACTAACTCATTCAATAATTTTTCTTATTTTTATTTCCACAAAACTGTCATACGTTTTGTTCCATGTGTACATTTCAATGTGCACAAAAATGTGGAGGTAGTGTTTGTACAGAAATATGTGAAAAACCATCAAAGCTAAAGGCTTCAGATATTCACGGGTTCTTCTCACCAACAAAATAAATCAGGACGTGTAATTTAGAGCAGATACATCTGAAACGTTGCAGTAACGACTTACTGGAATTAAAAAAATCAAGCAGTCCTGTTAGGTCCCATATTTGAGCACATACTAGTACAAAATACTTTACACTGCAAAAGACAGCAAGTAACTTTGTCTTAGTAATTTCAGCTTTAAATATTATATTTATCAATAATGCAAAAATAAAACACGAACATGAAATTTTGCCGCACTTTTAAAGAAATGCTATTTACATTTAACTGTTTGTCTTTTTGTGTCGAATTGTAACACAACAAAAAATGTGAAGATGCTTCTCTAATTATATCTCAGCTGGTTCACAGCTCACTCACACTGTGCTACTGACCTGCAGAAAGAAGATCCCCTGGCCAGCCGTACTATCCTCTACCAGATGGTGGCCCTTTATGATTATGATGCTCAGGGGCCAGAAGACCTGGAGTTCAGTGAAGGCGACACTATTGACATCCTCAGTGAAGGTGAGGCTCCACGGCTCAAAGTGAAACTTCTAATTATTGTTTCTGTCTGCAATTTGACTTGATGCTGCAGTCCTGGGTCGTCTGTTTAAAAAGTATTAATTTCCTGTTTTTCTCTGTCACACTCGTCTGTAGTTAATCAGGAGTGGCTGGAGGGACACTGTGCAGGAAGTATTGGGATTTTCCCCAGCTGCTTCGCCTACAGGGAGAATAACAACATCGCTCTGAGCTCAGAGATTTTGTAATCAAAAGTTCATTGTTGCATTAATTTTTAAAGCACCTGTTATTCTATGAATGTAACAGTTTACAGGCTTGGAACAAGCAAACAGCTTACGAGGCTGTTAGTGCACCGAGTGCTGTCTTCACTGTGCTGCGAAGATACTTTTTAATAAAAACTTTTGTTTAAAAACATTATACATGAAAACAATCATATCGGTGTATCCATCATTACCATATAATCTTTATTGCATGTTTGATGTATAATATTATTAATGTATATACTCTCAAGTGTGATATCAGACTTCCTGGTTCATGAGCTTCTGTTCTGTTCTGTTCTTTGCTTCCTTTGTCTCGTTATGTCGGACT
Organism: Neolamprologus brichardi; assembly: GCF_056152115.1. Classification (NCBI taxonomy): domain Eukaryota; kingdom Metazoa; phylum Chordata; class Actinopteri; order Cichliformes; family Cichlidae; genus Neolamprologus; species Neolamprologus brichardi. The sequence goes on along the minus strand of NC_142115.1, from coordinate 1,310,795 downwards.
AGCCCCAGCTGTGCTTCCTTCCTGTTTTGCATTACCTTCGCCCTTTGTGTTTGTCTCTGTTAGTTGTCGTGTCGTACCCTCGCAGTGCTGTGGTTCGTCCTCTGTGCTCCAAGTAACTTTAATTCTCAGGTCCTGGTTTATTTTCTACTGTTGTAGTGAGTTTTATACTGATAATAGTGAATCCAGCAATAAAGTTGCTGCTTTCAGTTAAATTTCCTGCGTTTGGCTGCATCCTGCCCGCCATACAGCAAAGCATCACATGATTATTCACATGTATACAGTATATATATGCATGCATACACGTGTTCACAGACATATATGTAGATTTATATAAACAAGCCTTAGTTGAAAACATGAGAGAGACTCTAATCAAGTACATTTTTTTTTTTTACCAAACTTGGTAAAACCCAAAAGGTCTGTTATCTGTTTCTATAACAAACAGTTTATTAAAAAGAACTTCCACTCCTGCATCTAACACTGATTTTAGAGGAAGATACACATTTACGATATTTGCAAACAATAACATGATATAAAAGCTGTGGATCACCTGGAGGACCCCAAACTTACGATTTGTAACCCCAACTCTACACCGAGCATCAGCCCCTTTCAGATGGTGAATCTCAATGTTGACATTTTCCAGCAGTACAGACCAGCTCACAACGTGCTGACTGTGGGTTACAGCAGAGGCAGGAACATAAGGTGTAGTCGGTGTCTGCAACAGCTGGGGTGGAGCTGAAACCAACACACCTCGAAATGTTGCTGTGACAAACGTAACACAGCGTTTATTGTGGTTCATGTGGTGTTTTTTGGATTTCTGTGAAAAATAGCAAACGGCCTTATCAAAGACACCTGCAAAACTACTGTGCTTGTACCCTGAGCTTTGCTATCAGTCAGAGGATCGGCTGATCTGAGTCCTGACACTCAGAAATACGCTCAAAACATGATCTGACAAATCAGTCAGAGGAGTAATCACATCTCAAAAGTAATAACCATATATACCAAAAGCAGGCCTTGATCCAAATGTACACATGCTGTATTTTGCCCTTATGCAGCTTTAGAAGATGCAGCATATATTTTCATTGCTATGTATATCAGTGAAGCCAGAGGAGATAAACCAGTTAAAGTTAAAGTGCAGGAAAGTCTTAAAAATGCAAAAGCCTGAATAATCTCTAATTTCCTGTTTCTACATTCAGATAAAACTGTGTTATTGTATTCACCTTATAAATATTAGCAACATGCTGTCTGACCATGTCTTTGTGTTAAAAGAGTGTTTTTCCTTCCTGCTGTCACCAAGTGGTTGCTCACAGGAGGTCATGTGATTGTTCGGGTTGTCTCTATATTACTGCAGGATCTTTACAGTAGAAATCACCTCGAGGCAGCTGATGCTGTGATTTGGTGCAAATAAAATGTCATTGAATTGAAAAATACAGGTACTATGTTCTTTCCCCCACACCATGACAACACCCACTTATTCTTTAACTCACTTTTATACTTATTTAAGATAGTAAAAGCTACAAAAGCACATAAGCATCTCATTAGACTAAAATATATATGTCATGTTCTGCTTTGTTAATAGAAATGCTCTGAGGTGCCTTTTATTTTTTCCCAGCTGTGTCTTAATGATGGGTTAAAGATAGTGAGATCAGCTGGGTGGGAGACCGAGACTCAGAACCATGAAAAGTTCACTACTTTGTGCATCAATAGCGAGGAAAGGAAATGTCAGGTGCTTTTAGCCGTCATCAGAATGGCAGATGTAAAATCCTGTCTGTGATGTGTGAGCAGACAGCTGTTGATGTCAGATGGCTTATGAAACAGAGACCTCTAATTACTGCAGTTCTCTCTGAATGCACAGAATCAGCGCCCACATCCCCGTCACAGAAAGGACGGGAATCGTATCAGCTTTACATAAGAGAGCGAAAGCAGTCAACAAATGTTCTGTGTGCAGTGAGGAATGATTTTAGATTTCATTACACCCTAACCATCTGTATTAGTTAATTAGTAAGGGAACGAGTTACAACTCAGAGTGAATCTTCAACAGTAACAACACAACTTATTGTAGGCAACACAGATAAAGGAGATAAACAACAATCTAGTGACCAGAGCTGGAGAACAGCTTTGAGGATAACGCAACAACGAACAAGGAAGACTGAGGGAGTAAATAAAGGGAGAGATAACCTGGAGAGAAATAGTTTAATGAGACTGGAAGCAAGTTAAAGTGAACACAAGACACAACTATTAAAAATAAAACAGGAAGTGAGACAGAAGAGCTGATACAGGGGAAGACAGACGGACAACACTGGGATCACAGCAAAACAAAGACACAGACGGAGGAACAGAGTGGAAACACGATGGGAATAAACAGAAGGACCCGACAGTAACAAAACTAAGAACAGAAGACGAGATAAAACATAAAGGACCTAAATCACGAGGTAAAGCAGAAGATAAACGATATTTGTAAACACATGACAATAACAACAGAAATTCAGTCATTTTATTGAAGAGTATATGTACCGTGGTATGAAAAAGTGTTTGCCCTTTTCCTATTTCCTTTTTTTTGGTATGTTTGTCACACTTTTGACACTTTAGACACTTTCAAAATTCTATTGAAAAGCCACTTTTATTCCTTGGCTTCCAAACCTACATGGCCCTGCATGAACAAGTGACCCCGAATGATAACAAAAATTAATTGTGGTGTGTCACATCTCTGAAAAATTAAATTTCTCTAGCCACACCCAGGCCTGATTTCTGCCACAATCAAAAAAACGAAACACTTAAGACGGACCTTTCGGTCTACACAAAGTGGAGCAGTAGAATTTCAGGAACAAGTGAGAAACTAAGTAATTGAGATCTGTTTGTCTGGAGTTATTAAGCTGTTTCTAAAGCTGTGGGACTCCACACAGTCAGAGCCGTTATCCACAATGGTGAAAATATGAAACAGCGGTGAACCTCCCAGGCTGACTGACCACAATGACTCCAAGAGTGCAGGGACGAGTTCTCACAAAAGACCCCAGAACAACATCTGAAGAACCGCAGGTGAGGGTCAGTGTTCATGACTCCACCATAGGTGCATGACAAGGATCCAAGACAAAGGCTTGTCTCAGTTTTGCCAGAAAACATATTGATGATCCCCCAAGACATTTGGGAAAAGATTCTGACGAGACTGATGAAGTGGCAGGTGTGTGCCCTATGACATCTGGCGTAAAAGTAACACAACATTTCAGAAGAGCGACATCATTTGCTGCCTCAGGACCTGAAGACTTGCCGTAGTAAAAGGAACCATGAATTATTCCGTCTACCAAAGCTTTGTGGAGGAGAATCTCCGGCCATCTGTTTGTGGCCTCAGGCTGAAGCTCACTTGGGTTCTGCAGCAGGACAATGATCCAAAACAGCAAGTCCACGTCTGAATGGCTTAAGAAACACAAAATGAAACTTGGTTTTAATAAACCAAATTGGTTTATTCCCTCAGAATTCCCAATCCATAATTTTCCTCCCTTTTCTAGCATTATGATAATTGGGATGATACCTATGCCCTGTTCACTGTTCTTCCTTTTTGTCTCTCCTTCTCACCCTCTGTCGTCTCTCGGGTTCTCCCCCGGGAGGAGGCGAGTCTGGCTGGAGGCTCAGCGGGGTGGATATTTTTGGGGTCAGATGAGGTCGCCGCCACTTTGTACTCAGCCATACTATGGCTCACAGACCTTGCTATCATCATGCTGTTCCCACCACCTTTTTCTACATGAGCTCCTTTCACCCTTTGGATTTGAGTCCATTCCCCGACCTCCCCCAGGGGGCGCCCCTGCAGTCATCCAGAGCTCGGACTACAGGAGGAGGACTCTGCTCGGTGTTCTTGGACCCGTCATATTTTGGAGGTTTCCTAAAAAAGCCGACACATTAGAGTGAATGCCTTTATTTTGATTTAATGAATGGCTTTTCGTCCCGGTTTATTGCCTCTTTTGTGTATTATTGGACAAAATCCATATGGGAGGTTAGAGGCATAGCTTTCACCCTCCCAGGTCTCTCCCCCTGTCTTTGCTCCGGCGCAGGAAGGGAGGTTGAAGGGGGAAGAAGAGAAGTGAGAGGATGGGATGACGGTAAAGAAGGACTTATGTGTAGCAGTTGTGGAGCCGGAGTGATCCGGCAGGAGTCCAGGTCTCCTGTAGCTGTACGGAGAGGGGGAATATCTCTCACCTCACTGAACTGCAGTGTCGGTGAGGGATGGTCTCCCAGAGGAGTGGATTGTGAGTTCTGGCTGGGGGGAGGAAGAGAGGTGGAAGGAGGTCCGCCTACTTCCAAACCCAGCTCCCTCCCTTCACTCAGGTCCATGCCTCTGGCTTCACTTTTCCTGGAAATTTGTATTTCGGGATACAATGTTGCACAGTTTGTTCTATTTGGTTTTATTAAAGATGGAAATTCCTCCCCCCCTTTCTAGGTTTCTCCCCCGCCGTCCCTTCCTCAAGAGACTCAGCAGAAGACAGCGGCGAGGGATCAGAAATACGTGAGGATTCGACATTTTCTGTAATCAAACAGCTGCCTCCAGCGTAGATTGAGCTAATCTAGCTTTATAGCGCTTTGTCATCCAACTTTCTGCCACTCAAAAAGCTGCGTCATCAGCTTTTAGTTACTGCCTCTGTAAGTTCCTCCATGGGGGATAATATGATGTAATGTATACTTTATTAATCCCCGTAGGGAAACTAGTCCTCTGCATTTAACCCATTCACTCAGTGAAGCAGTGGGCAGCCGCCAATCCAGCACCCGGGGAGCAGTGTGTTGGGGCGGTGCCTTGCTCTGGGGTACCTTAGGGCCGCGGTCTCCAACCTTTTTTGTGCCATGGACCGGTTTATGCCCGACAATATTTTCACGGACCGGCCTTTAAGGTGTCGCGGATAAATACAACAAAATAAAACTAGTACCGGTACCGAAAAAAAGAAGATTTATTCATAACACACGTGAAAAGACCCAGGAAAACCGAGTAAACGATAAAAACGATAACAAAATAACGCTGAAAACCGATAAAAACCCTGAAAACTATACATTTCACACCTGAGCCTCAACTCTCGCGGCCCGGTACCAAACGACTCACGGACCGGTACCGGTCCACCCTCTCCCTGCTCTCCTGCGCCCTTCTCTCCCTGGCCTCCCTTTGATGCCACATATCCTCTTTGATGAGGTTGAGCAGCTCATCATCCCGATCCCTTCTCCACTTCCTCCCTGTTGTGATTGGCTGACTCCCTTCCTCATCAGTGTCCGATTCCCTTTCATTTTGGCCACCCACTGCTGCACTCGGCCCCGGAGTGTCCTCAGCGAGAGAAGAAATTAAGACAGGAGGCCTAATGGAAGGCATCTGTCCTATCACCTCATCCATGAGGGCTTCCCACTGACTCCCTCTCCTGACGCTGGATACTTGGATCCTAAAGGCAGAGGAAATCAAAAATGACAGTAGACAAATAAAAACAACACAACAACTCTTAGTAAAAGTACATTTAATAACTTGTGTTTCTTCTTCATAACAGCATACTTTGTATTTTGTCTTTACGTTATCCCATTTTTCCTGACCTGCAAGGGGGCGACTTTCCCCTGCAGGCCCATCTTCTGATCACACCGGAAATAAAAAAATAAGAGAAGACAGAAACCATGGCAACTATGTTAATCCCTAAATCCAAATGTTTTCAGAGCAGACATCACAGGTTCTGTACAGCATGAGGGTTAATAAACCATACTCATTTGAATATGATGTGTATGATTGATTTTGTCACGTCTGCAGACGAGTGAAGGTTGAAAGACCATGTGTCACATGGCCCTCTTCCTATTGAAAAAACAAAAGTTGTATCCAAGATGGCCGACTTCTAAATGGCCACCATGGTCACCACCCATCTTGAGGAGTTTGCCCCCTCACATATACTAATGTGCCACAAACAGGACTTTAATATCACCAACCATTCCCATGTTATTACGCTGTATCCATATAAATCCACCCTGTAGTTTATTTCAGGTGGGAGGTGTTGATGTTTGTTAGAAATACAGAAACAGACACCAAGGAATTTAAGTTTCAAGAGAGACATGGGACACGTTGTCACTGAGAGAACACCTCACCTGTTCACCGTGTTGACATAAAATGAAAAGAGTGTAATGCCCTAACATTTACTTTAAAAATATTTCTACTGACTTTGTCGTTCTTCTCTCACACAAAAGTAAACGTAGTATGTAAATATGTTCTAACCAAGCACTGAGCCATTAACCTACGACCTCAGGTCGGAAAGAAAAGTATCAAATACTGTTGCAAGGATTATTAAAATGCTGAGGATTTATATACACAACTGCACTGGCCACTTCATTAGGTATGAAAACAATACAATCTAATCACCAAATCACATGGCAACAACTCAGTGTGTTTGCATGCATGTAGACAAGGTCAAAACAGCCTATTGATATTCAAACCAAGGGTAAGAATGGGGAAGAAAAGTCACTTCAAGGACTCTGAGTATTTGCATGATTGTTCAGATATACTGGCATTTCCCCCATAACCACCCTGAGGATGTGTGAAAATATTCTCTTGTTGGTGTGGATGTTTGTAGCAGGAGATGGTGATCACAAATCTTAAATGATCTCAAGCTGGTTCTTTGAACATTTAGTATTCAAATGACATCTCATGTCTTGTCTGAAGAAAGTTTCCAGCTCCTTGTTGAATCGGACCTTCAAAGAATTAAGACTCTGAAGAAAAAGGGTCCAGGCCTGTTTTCTTACTTGCTTGGTCACAGAAGGATCCTGTGCCAAACTCTAATTTCATGTTGTTGTCTGTTGTCCTTTGAAAGGAGAAAGCTTCAGTGTGCTATCCTCGCTCACAAAGTTCAGTTTGATGTTTTTGTTTTTAATTAAAAAGGTTAATGAAACTCACCTTGTCTGTATTATTAAATGCTCAGGCGAGTCCTGCAAAGGTTGAGTGTATGTATCAATGTATAAAATCAAATAAGAGGGAGAAAAGCTCTCATCACAGTGTTATTTGTATTTCATATAAAAAGACAGTTGATTAGTAGAATATTCATTATACACAAATGACTTCAGCAGTGTGAAATACCTGGATAACAAGATGAAGTTACTCCATAATATGGCCTGTGTCCTGAAAAGTGCAGCTTACTTACACTGAATGGCTGCCCTAATATTTGGAAATATTGTTTGGTTTTCCTTAAATTACCATGAAATTACTACTTAACATTATTTACACTATAGAATGACTTACACTGCAATTTGTGTCTCCTTCTCTGTAAAATGCCTGAATATTATAGGCTAACTGAACTCTCTGCTTTCCTATTAGTGGACGACCTTCTACTCCCTGAGCTTCAGCCATCCTGCTGTTGTTCATTAACACAGAAGCAGCTGAAACCGATTTAAAACCCTTGCTGCTACTTAACGGACCAGATCAATATCCCAGAAGTTTAACTGACTTTTTCTTCTTTTTAAGTGTCAGCCAATGGAAGTTTCTATTCATGTCTTAAACGTTTATTGCTGTCTAATAAACAACAAATAAATAAATTTACCGTGATCAGCCACTATGTGGAAACAGTAGGCGGTACACATTTATTCTGTAGGATCACACAAGGAACCTGATTTCATGCCAAAGTGGCTTTTATGATCTTTTGTTCACCTGGACGGAGTCGTGCTGTGCTGTCAGTGTCCCCTCAGCAGCACTATAGTGCAACACAAATGTTTGTGAGACAGTCTTCCTCTCATGAGGAGGCTCAGCTTAGAAAAAGCTTTAGTTACGCGTCTGAGACATATTTGCTTTATCAGCTTAAAGACTGATAAGTCGACACCTACTATTAAATGCATGTGGACGATCCAACCTACACGTCGTTTTTAAGTTGTCTCTGATTGGACAGAGCAGGGATCTGTTTTTGTTCATCAGATCGGCTCATCTACACTGTGACTAAAATATTAGGTAATGAATTGCCCAACATAATAATTTAAATAAGGGTGAATAGTGTTGTCAGTTTCTTAGCAACACACACACGCGCACCTGCGTCATTTCCTATATAAAGGGTCAGCGCGTTGAGTTCAGCGCTCCACTCTGCGCGCTGAGTTCGCTGGGAGGGTCGAGCTGCAGGGAAATGAATCAAATGTAATGAGGTGCAGTTAGGTTGTGTATATTGATAAGGAGAGCTTTCCGTGGACGGCGGTGGAGCTGGCGTTGTGCATGGAATAAAACACGCGGGGACATATTGCTTTGTTCAGAGCCGGATGAATACGGGCATCGACTGTGGAAATGTTTGGTTTCGCGGTGACACGTCGTGTGCGGGGCACTCG
>NC_142115.1:1275000-1297500 GCF_056152115.1 Neolamprologus brichardi | reverse complement strand
GATGTTTCAGAAAGCTGCTGTTTGATGGTCATGTCGCATTAAATCCGTCTTTTACATCACTGACACGAGACAGACGCCAATTATCAGCTCCGGAGAAGACATCGCGAACGCTTCCTGTCCATCCGGTGAAACTGTTGGGAACAACGTTGGAGAAACGTGAACATTTTATTTGTTCTGTATAATCTGCAGATTCTGACAGAAATCTGCAACTATCCTTTGAAGCAGCGCTCCTCTAAAACAGCAATAAGGATCATTATTAGGTTATTTACATTATTATGTAAATAACAAAATAACTTAAAGCAAAAATTGGGAAACGTGAAGTCTGAAGTCTTTATATTAAGGTCATCAGTCAAACATACTGTTGGTCTGGGTCTAAACAGAGCGCGTTGTGTGTGACGTCTTCTTTTGCGCATGCGGCGCTTTGAGCGTTCACACTAGAGCGCGTTTGCTGTCACATTTTATTTGTAGTGTGAACGAGCAGACAGAAAAAATCGGACTTGAGCATTAAGACCTGCAGAGTGAACGTAGCCTAAAATTGCGACTAAATGTGACAGCATTTAATTCTTGATTATGTTAATATCACGGTTGCTGGATCCAATCACGAGCTCGGTCTTATGCTTGATCTAATCTGGTTGCTGTAGTGTTGAGGATGTGACTTTCTCTGACCAATGCCTGTCGTTGTTGAAGTTGATGTCACAGCCATGATCCGTGCTCCAATCACATGTACAACTGCAGATCTGTTTGCTATAGCCAAGACTCTACACTGAATTATTATTTATTATATTCCACTAAATTAAAACCACAAAGACTGGTTCAACTCTAGCGAAGGTTAAACCAGCCCAGAAGCACAGGAACAACTTTAAAACATTGTTGGTGCATTTGCTCCACTTTATTTTACCGACAGGTATTGTTGTCCTGGCAAAGACTCATGCAAGAAGCATGATTCATCACTGCAGACAACACATCCACTGCTGTAGAGTCCAGTGGCTGCATCTGATGTTTTCCTTTGTGCTTGGTGATGTAAGGCTTTGATGCAGCCACTAGGCCATGGAAGATATTTATGGACTGTTCTTGAGCCAAGTTTGATATTTATATGAAGTTCGAAAGTCTGTAGCAATTGATTCTGCAGAAAAGATAGTGTCTATGCCCTCGGCTCTATCGGCTAACGGCAGCTGTCCTCTAGATGCACTCGGTAACTAACTGGATTAAATTTAGTAGCTTGGTAGATGAGGCCCATCCTCTGACCGCCTGATGTACGATATCAAGACATGCAAAACAGTCTCTTGGAGCCACATGCTAAACCCAACAGGAAGTCAGACATTTTGAATTTAATGATAAATTGCGAAGGTTTTAAGGTTTTGTGAAACGGCATGTTCATGGCGGCACGTCAAGTTTTCATCATTCGCCAAGAAACTGCTGTAACTCAAAGACACAAAGGCCCAAACGTCACAGTCGTAATGACAGTCCAGCACTGAACAGCTTGATATGCAGTTTGTCAGCAACAGTTTAGAATGACAGCTAGTGAGAACAGGTAGTTTATGAAAACTGACTCAATATTAAATAAAGTATGAAAATTAATGCTATGCCTTTCAAGTGTACTATATGGAAGTATATATACATGCTTCTCAAGGGAAGTGTAATTTTACAGTATTGTTAGCTAATAAATAAGGATTTAGGGCGTGTAATATTATTGTTTGTGCGACCCATTTCGTAAAATTCAGATCAAACTGAGGTCATTGTACTCGGCCCTGAAAAGCTTAGAAATATGGTATCTAAGCAGATTCTTACTCTGGATGGCATTACCTTGGCCTCCAGTAACACTGTGAGGAACCTTGGAGTCATTTTTGACCAGGACATGTCCTTCAACGCACATATTAAACAAATATGTAAGACTGCGTTCTTCCATTTGTGCAACATCTCTAAAGTTAGAAATATCCTGTCTCAGAGTGATGCTGAAAAACTCCCTGAGCCTGGTTCTGCTGGAGGTTTCTTCCTGTTAAAAGCGAGTTTTTCTTCCCCACTGTCACCAAAGCGCTTGCTCATAGATGATTGTTAGGGTTTCTTTTTTTCTGTTTTCTTTGCATTATTTACCTTACAATAGAATGCAACTTGAGGCAACAACAGTGCATTTGGCGCTGTATAAATAAAATTGAAATTGCCCAAATTGAATTATTAGAAAGTGGGATTTATGGTTCCACAGAAGTAGCTTGTTTCCTGTCCACTCCAGGGACTGCCTGTCTGCATGCAACAGCTCTGTGCTCAGCTCAACAGCACTGAGACGGCACATTTAAGGGTTTCTAATGATATTCTTTGTCACGATCCTTTTGACCCAGAGTTTTAGTTTATTTTGATGTTTATGGTTTGTTTAAGTTCATTAGCTTGTTAGTTCCCTTTGTGTTTTCAACCCCTGTTAACTCTCCTTTGCCCTTCATGTGTTTCATGTCTGCGTCTCATTATGTTTCCTGTTTTATTTTGAAGAGATCCTGTGTTCCTATGTTCAGTGTGTTTAGTTTTACTCTCCCCTTGTGACGTCGTTATGTTCATGTGCGTCAGCTGTTTCCCCATGTGTTCCCACTTCCCTCATTTTCCTCCTGTGTGTATTTAGTCCGTGTGTTTCCTTGTCAGGTCGTCTGCTCGTCCACTTCAGGTTTCCATGTCAGTTCACCATGTTTAAGGTTTTGTTCATGTTTTAGTTTTAGTTCCCCCAGTTTAGGTTTTTGTTTAGTTTCACCCATGCTTTTTGTTTGTATTTATTTTGCCTTAATAAACAGCTCGTTTTCTGTTGATCCATGCCAAGTCACATTCTGTTTTTGGTCTGAATTTGAGTCTTTTTTGCGACACATACAGTCTGCCTCTGCCCGACTGTGACATCCTTTTAACTCTAGATTGTGGCGGCCCTGCTGCCCTCTTGTTGTTGGACAAAGAAGCCTTTGATGGTCGATCATGATATCCTGCTTTCATGGCTGGAATCATATGCTGGCCTAAAAGGGTCTGCTCTTCAGTGCTTTTGGTCCTACTTATCTGGAAAAACCTTTTATGTCAACATGTGCCCCCACAGCTCCAAAATAGCCCCTCTTAATTACGGTGTACCTCAAGGCTCTCTTTTAGGTCCTGCCTTATTTGCACTGTATATGTTGCCACTGGGGTCTATTTTCTCACGGTAAAAAAATTCATTTCACTGTTTTGCAGATGACTTGGAGATCTATCCATCTTTAAACGCAGGGACAGACTCACTTGATCTATCATTATGCTGCCTTAATGACATCAAACAGTGGATGTCTGTAAATTTTTATTTAAATTAAAACAAAACAGAAGTTGTCATATTTGGCACCTTCGTTAACAATCACATCGACAGCGCTCTTGGCCCTTTATCTTCCTATTGTAAGTCAAATGTTTAAACCCCGATGGTTCCTGTGTAAGCAGGTGAGCACAGTAGCACAAGCTTCTTTCATTTAAAGCAGCGAGCCAAGGTAAAGCCATAGCTGCCAGCTAATGTGTTTGAACATGTTATTCATGGTAAATGATAGAGGTGGGAATCACCACACATCCCACGATACGATATTATTGCAATTTTTAAAAATATTTTGCGATATTCAGATTCTGTACATAAAGGTAAACTTTATCAATATTCATTTTCTCTAATATCAAAGTCTCACACTCAGTCTTTCTCTCATTTCAGTTTGATTGTTGACAAACTGAACGGTTTGTATTACAGTCTAGTCCAACTTAACTGAATCAACCATCTGGTACAATTATAGCTATTCTGAACTATGCAGTTTATGAAAACTATGCAGCCCCTTCAGCAACTGAAGAATTTGAAAGTAAATTAAAACAAAATATAATTTTACATTAAATATTATAGGATAATATAGGATTCTTGCTCAGAAAAAGGATCAACATGCTCTGAAGTCAGAGCACAAAAACCTTTTTGTAACAAAATATCAATTTCTGCTGTCCCTGTATCCATACATTATTAGCAAACAAAATATCACCATGCTACACAGTATCCATTTCCCCCACCCCCAGTAAATGAAGTGATTCTTATATAGTGCTTTTCTTCTCTCCTGGAGTACTCAAAGCGCTCTATACAACATGCCACATTCACACAAGCACTGCCTTCTATACTTTAAGTGCTTACTATCTATCATTCACACTCTGATGGATGCATCAGAGTGTGAATAGTAATAGTTAGTAAGTAACAACTTGGGGTTAATATCTTGCCCGAGGATATTTGGCATGCAGACTGGGGGGAGCCAGGGATCAAACCACCAACCATCTTAACATTAGATGACCTGCTCAGTATTCATCTGTTCATTAACTGCAGACTGGACTACTTTGGTTTGGACCAGGCCTCTATTTATCGTCTTTAGCATCTGCTAACTGGCACAACAGAAGGAGCATATTACCCAGTTTTGGCTTCTCTACATTGGCTTCCTGTTCTGTACAGGGTCCAATTCAAAATCTTACTTTTTTTTAATCACTTAACGGCCGAGCCCTTTCGTACCCGTCTCAGCTCCTATTTATTTATGCTCCAGGAAGAACGGGGAAGTCCAGGTCAAAACTAACCGTAACTTTTCCAAACTGAAACCTCGTGGTGACAGAGCTTTCTCTGTGGCAGGCCCTGGACTGTGGAATAGTCTTCCCCTTATTATTAGATCTGCACAACCACTTGACCATTTTAAATTGTTACGGGAGACACAGTTTTATGTTCTGGCTTTTAACACTTGTCCTAAATATTTTGCTAATAAAACATCTTGCGAGGAAACGCGATGGAAAAGACCAAAATCGTTGGAACCTGCAGTTTCCTTTCCTCTGGCGTCCTCACGTGCAAATCCGACAGTAGCAAAAGACAACCCCATGTAGTGTGACCCCTCATCCCCTCATGGGCACGCGTGTGGTCATGAAAGCTTGCAGATATCCATAACTTTAATGCAAAGGTGGAAGAAGAGCTTTGTGAATCTGGAGCATCGCATTTTTGTCATGTTATTTAAGTGATGGATAGAGTTTGAGGGACTTTTGTTTTCTTATCAGGTTTGCTCATTGGTGCTTTATATTTAAATTTGACACTGGAGTGGATAAAAATATAGTTCATAGTTCCATCTTCAGTTTTGCTGCTTTTTCAACCAAATGTTTGCATTTGTTTTTTGCAGATGTACCAATAATTAAATTTCCCATTTTGTCCAAACATCTCATTCATAATTTGACATGAAAAATGTACTCTATATTTTATACTTTAAGAAATGTATTGTGGGGAAAAGTAACAGATTAGATTTGACAGTCTTTGCATGAAAGCTTTCTTTTTCATTAGTTTCCTGTCCCTCGCAGTCACCGTCAGTAGTGTAAACCGGTGTCTTCTTCCAGTCTGAATCCATTTATTTCATCTGACATCAGCTCCAATAGTAAATATTGTAAATTGACAAACCATGAATAAATTCCTGTGGTTGTTCTGTGCAGCTTTTTCCTGCAAACGCTCACCACAAACAAACAAACAAACAAAAAAAGGTAATAAAACATCTTGGTTTTAAAAGCCTTATTTGTTGTTGTTGTTTCAGTTGTTTATATTTACTTATTTTATTTATTTATCCATATTTTACTGCATCATTGTTGTGCATTTTATTTATTTTAGTGGCATTTTACATTGTTAGGCACTTCATGCAGCACAGACTGCTGGTAATGTGCTATATAAATAAACTCGACCTTGACCTATTAAGTGAGCTTGATTTCAGAGAAGTATGTGACTAAGGCTTTGTTTTGTTTTTTATTATATAATTCAACATTTGCTTTTATTGTGTGCAAACCCTTTATTTTATTTGACATTTATTGCTGTTATTCGCTGGTTTAAACATGCTGTGGTGATTTTGTATATCTCAGTAAACATCAGAAAGAATCCATTTTTGTGAAAGTCTTCAAAGCGATTCTACGTTAAAAGCAGATCAGATGTTGTGAAATCTGTGAAGCACTTATTGCAGTATTTTCTGTGCAGCTTGTAGTGATCTTTGACAGCAGCAGCACGTCTAACTTTGGCAGGTGTTTGAATTTATTTTTAAACAATGACTCTTTCATTCTACTTACATGTGGAGAAATAACATTACATAATCACAATCAGATGACTTCACAGGCACCGGCCTTCGATGAGCTCCCGAAATAGCAGCTTTTCAAATGGAGGAGGAGGAGGAGTAAGTTATCCTTTGCTGTCAGCTTGATAAGCCCAAAGTTATGTTACTGTCAAGGGCCCTCGAATGCAGCTCTGTATGCAAAGCACATATCTAAGTAACAGACATCAGCGTGTGGGAGGAACCGAACTGATTCAGTTCCCTGAAGAGCGAGGCAGCAGTCTGACATCATCAGAGCAGGACCGTGGTCACAGTACTGCACGATTGTGTGATCAGCACAGGGGGATGATCTCCAGGATCCAGATGTTTCTACAGAACATTTTTTGTAGGACTTATTCCAAATATTAGACATGAAAAACTAAATATGTTTTTGTAGGTTTGAATTTTTATGGTCAAACTCATTACTTAATAAAGCAATCGATTGCAGATTCCTCTGTCACAGACCCACCATCTGACAACTTTATTGTAATATATATATATAGAAAAAATACTCCTCACTCCTGTAGTCTTTATCCCTCATGCTCGGGTCCTCTACCAGAGGCCTGGGAGCTTGAGGGTCCTGCAGTATCTCAGCTGTTCCCAGGACTGCGCTCTTCTGGACAGAGATCTCCGATGTTGTTCCCGGGATCTGCTGGAGCCACTCGCCTACAGGGTGCTGAACTTGGGATGAAACCCTCCATAGTCTGCATAGTCAGGAGTTTTCTGGTCTTGATGTCAGTAGCTTTGATCTCGTCCTCTGGCCTCCTTATTATCCCGGCAGGGTGCCTGATCACGGGCAGGGTGTAGGTGTTGATAGCCCTTCTTATCATTCAGCTGACTCCTCAGGACTTGCCTGACCCTCTGCAGGTACTTGGTGGTTGCAGCTTTCCTAGCGGCCTCTTCATGGTTCCCATTCGCCTGCGGGATCCCCAGGTACTTGTAACTGTCCTCTATATCTGCAATGTTGCCTTCTGGTAGTTCAATCCCCTCAGTTCTGACTACCTTCCCTCTCTTTGTTACCATCCGACTACTCTTCTCCTAGTGCTGTTCGATATAACGATATATATCGGATGACGATATAAAAACGTCTATTGTTTCATTTTACGCTGTCGTTTGTTTCGTGGTGTCGCAAAATAAACTGTTTACTGCAATATTTTTTCATGTTTCTGATGGTCACTGTAGTTATTATTAATTTCTTAAAGTTCTCTCTTTCTCTTATATTTAATATAACCACACTACAGACGGACAAGCGCCTGTCCGCTTGTTTATGTTCCACATAAACCTTTCACAATAAAGCTCAAGATCCTGTTGAGACTTTTCAAAATAAACTGAATCACGTGAAAGAGCAGATTATTTACGGATGAGAAGTAAAAAAGACGCCAGGTGCTAAAAAATCAACCTTAGACTCAAACGTTAGAACAGGCTTTTTCCCACAGCACGCCGTGTAATAAATACTCACAAAGAAAACGGCGCCGTTACAACTTATGTCTAAAAATGTATAGTTTCATGCATCGGTTAAAACACTCGACTCCAGCTACACGACGCACAGCTGGAAACACTTCACGCAAGTCGAGCTGATTCACAGAAGTTACAGAAAATGTTACATTTTTGTGATTTATATCGTTATCTGGACGATAGATGTCTTATATCGGGATATTAGATTTTGGTCATATCGCACAGTTTAGTCACTGTCATGGCATCCCCATTTGCTCTGTAAGCAAATTGATGAGGGTCGTGGGAGGGGTTTAGACAGTCTCTGATATGCTGAGACACGATCTGCTCAAATCAATTCCTGACTACAGACGTGAGGGCGATAGGTCTGTAGATGAGGATGTCTATACCAGTCTGCATCAGCCTCAAACTGAGCAAAGAAGGTGCTGCACTCCTCTGTGAGCTTTAGGCTGCTGTCGGGGGGCTTGGATGCCTCTCCACACCTGGTGGGGGTTGTTGTCTCTGAGGAAGCCCTCCTCAGGTTGGCTGTAGAGAGAACTGTCCCTCAGCTGAAGGCTGAGCTCTGTGTTCTGATCAGGACAGGACTTTACTCATCATCCAAGGTTTTCGTTTAAGAAAAACCTGGATGGTTTTAGTCGCTGTCACATTCTCTACAGCACTTAACGTAGAAGAGCACAGACTGAGTGAAAGTCTCCAGGTCAAGATGTTCAAAGATGGACCAGTCTGTCGGCTCAAACCAGTGCTGTAGCTGGAGCACTCACTAAAATTTCTCACCAGTTCCCTGTATTTCAACTCCTGCCCACCCGCAGGGTCTATTACAGTCAGCAATCCAGGAGACAGTAGAAGTGGTGACACCCATCCTGAGCACCTTGTGGTTGGATGGTATTAATGTCACTTTAATACTATATTTGGTATCAGTGCATCTTTACATTTTAGAATTCATTTTAAAATTGTAACATTTTATTGTTTGTTTGTAAAGCTTTAAATGGCTCCTTCTTACCTGTCAGACCTACACCGATACACTCCACAAAGGTCTCTCAGATCAACTGACCAGTCAGTCCTTG
Source organism: Neolamprologus brichardi (assembly GCF_056152115.1). Taxonomy (NCBI): domain Eukaryota; kingdom Metazoa; phylum Chordata; class Actinopteri; order Cichliformes; family Cichlidae; genus Neolamprologus; species Neolamprologus brichardi. Next base: position 1,288,892 of record NC_142115.1, on the reverse strand, counting down.
CTGTCCCCATGTTGAGACTGAAACACCGGGGGGACCGAGCTTTTGCTGTTGTGGCCCCCAAATTATGGAATAAACTACCCCCCCCCCCCCCCCCCCCCCCCCCATATTAGGCTGGCCCCAACACTTGAAATCACTTTTAAAAACACCTTTTTTCAAAGGCTTTTTAGGAGTAGCACCAGAGTCAGCTTGTAGTCAGTTGTAGTCAGCTGTTGGTCCCCCCCCATGAAAAAAGCCTGTGAGGACCACAAAAGCACAGAAAAATTGACTAAGGTCAATGACTTTTTAAATGACTTTTCAAAAACTAACATTTTTCTATTATCTACAACTATAAGAAACTATGTAGAAAAACACAAGAAACTGCAGGAGCTGCAGCAGCCAGCCGGCACTCTCACAGCAGACTAGGTGTGAATGCATATTTATTAGTTTATATATTATTTGTTAGAGAAAACCAAAGAAATGTTTGTTTGGGAATGTCTGCATCTGCAGTTCAGGTAAACACACATGTCTGTGGGCTTCAGAGAGACTGAGGCAGCAAGAGAAAGAGAATTCAGAATCAACAACTGTGACAGATGAAGGAAAACCGCTGACATGGCAGATTAGAGACAGTCAACACATCTACACACACACAGACTCACAAACAGATAGTGCCACATAGCAGAAGAGAAAACCAAATGAAAGCAGCCGACTACAAATTGAGAAAGATTCACATGTGTGTGTGTTGCTGTTGGTACACAAACACACTACACATGTTTTACTCATGTTCATTACATTAAGCTTTAAATTCAACATGCAAGTAACAACCTGAGCTGAGCCAACGAAAAGATATAATTATGAATGAAATAATACTGGTATAGATTTAAAAAAAAAAAAAAAATTAAATCCTGCATGAATCAAGTTGTTTATTTGTTGTTTTGTTTTCTCCAGGCTAGCATGAAAAAACCATCAACAATGAAACCTGATGAAACTGGATTTAAATGATTTGGACTTCTCTTGGACCGTTTCTTATTCTGCAGAAAGAGGAGAAAACAAACGGACACTTAAGCACGAGCAACGCTCAGAGGCAGAAGTAGTGATTCAGTCACAATTAAGGGCCCTCACATAATCTGAGTGACCGGTGCTGGCCTCTGCACTGTCATTGTTCCTGTGAATCACCTCTCCTCCAGCATAAAAATAAATCCATTTTATCATAGAAACATTTCCCTTCTCTCTCTCTTTAACCACCTACCCATCCAGCCCCATGCAGGGGCTGCTAAGAGCTCCTCTTCCACCCACTCCTGCACAGTTGAAGCATTGTGGGGAAGCATATATAGCTCAAATTGCACTTGAGTGCCACTTGTCTCTGCTCGTTACAGCACCCATCTTTGATTCGTTCCTGCTCTGGATGGCTCTGAGCTCGCAGAAACACTGAGCTCAGAATAGAACAGCCTCAACTCTGTTATGATGCAAGGCTGAACAAAGGAAAGTGACTCGCCTGCGGTGACATACTTTGTTATCCAGCATTTTCTGTCTGCCATTTGTTAGTGAAGCTCTAGTTGCAGACCACTATCAGTCTCTGTAGCTTAACTGGGTCAGTTATGTTATTGTCTGTGGGGAAGTCTAATCATCAGGGCTGTGTTGCTGGGAGAGGTGGACCCAGAAAGCAGCACTCGAGGAGTAAAGTAAAAAGGTGATTTTTATTATCGATGGGACATTGAGGCTCCTAAGTCTGTTTCACGCGTTTTAAGCTTTTTAAGCGGCTTGTATCAAATTGTGATCATGTGACTGATAACGTTTGAGGTCTAATATGTCACAATGAAAACCTGGAAGTGAGGTGACTGATTCAAATCACTGCTTCACTCATTACAAGGAGATGTGAGATGCTTCAAGCAGACTAATATAAATAGTAACAGGACAACACATTTAACACTAGCACTGCCAGAAGGTGTCATGTTGACCTGGACCTGTAACAAGGGCAGCAATGACAAAGACACCAAGTTTGTAATGATAAAACTAGTTTCACAGCTACAAAAACATAAGAAACACATTTTAAAGGCCTTTACTTCCTCTGCACTGCTTTTCAGGCCTTCACTTTTTATTTAATGTTTAGATGCGTTTTGAACCATCTGCACAGCACAGCGATAACACACTCACCTTTGCCAAAAAGTTAATGTGTGCCAAAAATAATTTCAGATATTTCTGGGGTTTTTTTTATCTCTAATGTCTTTGCTTATGTTTCCTGTGCCTGTACTCAACAGCCGTTACGAAGGGCTTAGCTGATATAAAGGTTATGAAGAAAATGAAGTTATGAAGGGGTTCGCTTATAACAAAATCACCTGTTTTGCAAATATTTTTATAACCCGTTATTGCACCTACTTTTCTGTTCTGCATTATAGTCAATCCAGTAATTTTCGTCCATTTCAGATATTTGTATAGAACAGTTATCTTGTAACATCTGTGGTGATTTCTGCTTCCCTCTTGCCCAGATCGCTCATGAAAAAGACATTTTTAATTTTTAAAAAGAACTCAACAGGGAAAACATACTGGGAGGGAGGACACAACCACACAGGAGAATGTGACAGAAAGCAAGGGAAGGCTGAGGCAAGAGAGACACAAGATACAGGGAAGAACAGATACCAAAATAAAACAGGAAACTACTGAGATACAGACTAAGATACGAAGATTGCCGGTTCGAGCTGTGGCTACAATGTAGCTTCATCACCAGTGTGTGAATGGATGGATGACTGGATGTGTAAAGCGCTTTGGGGTCCTTAGGGACTAGAAAAGGCTCTATACAAATACAGGCCATTTACCATTTACCATTTACCATACGACAGCAGAGAGTAATCACAGGAACAAGCTTTAAGCAGAAGATTAATAGCGGCTGCACTACTACACCAGGCAAGACTCCAAGTTCAGGTGGTGCAGGTTTGCCCCTGAGACAATCCAGCACATAAAAACAAGGTGCAAGATGCTAGCAGGGAGTGACATGTGATTAGCATAGTACAGGAACATCTCTGCCAAATATGGCCCGGACGTCCCAAGGACCTTTAGGGTGTTTGAGAATGACCGAGCCAAAAGAGGGACTTCCAGATACAGACAGAAAAACTGCCAATGGTTAAACAACAGGATGTATTGGTGGACGAGCGGAGGACGAAGGCCGTAGTGACAGTTCTCGGTGATGGCAACATAAGGAAAAATGAACATTAGAAGAAACTGCAGGGCTTAGAGAAAACCTGGAGAAGATGTGGAATTTGAAGGCAACAGTGGTCCCTGTGGTACAAATCCAACCTGAAGGGCACATTTACTGTCAACATTTAATATCATCCCTTCAATTTCCAGCTTCAAACTCATGAGCCTTCTGGACACTCGTCACCTCCACCTGTTTAAATACTCTTTCTTCTATCAACACCGTGGTAGAACAGCGTGAGTCTGCCTCCAGTGCTCCTGGTCTTACCTCCCGTCTATCTGGTTTTACACAGGATATTTAGTTTTCTTCTCTCCATCGTGTAAGCCAACCCTTTCCCTTTATCATAGTCACAGTTCCTATCACCAGGGACTTTAAATGTCCTTTCCCACTTAACAAACCTTCCTCTTCCTTTGTCTTCAGCCAGTGGTGGCACAGTTTCCACTGGCTGTTTTCCACTGGATCCTAATGGGAATATTAGCATGCTTGAAATAGTGTCCTTTCTCCTTTGGGCATTGATGTACTGTCCTGTTGACCTGGTCTCCTGTATGTCTATGAAAGTTTATAAAGATAGAGGGTAAAAGTCTTAGCGTTTGATCTTTTTAAGGGTCCACTGTGTTGCACAGCACACATGGTTTAGGTTTGTCCTGGAGAGGAACAGGTTTTATCTCAGGGCTTTGCTGGTTCTGAACTTCACTGGGACGCTTGGAGAAAATTCTCGAGTTTATCTTATAAAGCTATCACATAAGGGAAAACAAAGTTGGTTAATTACTTTTTCTATCAGAAACTAAAGTTTCTGAAAACATATCTTTTTTTGCTTTAAGAATAATTACTCATCTAGTCAAGTTGAAAAACTGTCAAAGAAGTAGGCATATACAGTCAGTCTACAAGCAAGAGAACAGCTCCATGAACAGTTGATTGAAGGTAGTAGCATTTTTAGGACTAGCAGGACATTGCAAGGCATGAAACACCATATAACAGACAGACTGAAGCACCCATGGCTTACCTGTTACCTTAAAGAGACTAAAAGATCTTAACATCCAGCCTTGTTGTTAAAAGGGGTACAGAGTGCTGAAACAGAGTGCAGCATGTGCAAACACCGAGAAGCCACTAATCTAGAAGAATGTCTGACTTTAAAGTTATGATTTAATAAAATAAATTGCATTGATTATATTCTGATCAGCAGACACGGAGTTCTGAAGAGAAAGGGTCAAAGAAAGCTGTCATGGTCCTGAGTCTGAGGACTCGGTGTTTTGTGTTTCTTTATATTCTTGTTTATTCTGCCTTGTCTTTTGTTTAGCTTTGCTGTGTGTCAGTGTGTTTGTTGCATGCCTGCCTGTGTTCCCTCTGTCTGTCCATGCTTCTCTGTGTCTGTTAGTTTCCTGTTTTATTCTGAAAGTTCATGTCTCATGTCAAAGTGTTCAGTTTTACCTTTCTCCTGTCTCGTTAGCCTAATTTCTCCCAGCTGTGTCTCCCTCCTGTTGTCCATTTCCTAATTACTCCCCTGTGTATTTAAGCCCTGTGATTCCCTGTGCTCCCTGTCGCCCTCAACTTGCTGCGTGTTCATGATTTCCAGTCCTCCTGCACAGCCGTTTAGAGTTTTGTTTTGTGAGTTTTATTTTATGTTGAAGTTTTGTTCCAGCAATAAAGCTGCATTTTCAGTTGAAACCTCGTTTCCTAAGAGTCCTGCATTTTGGGTCCACCACTCCTGCCTGCCACACAGCCAACCATGACAAAAGCATTTCTGTGTAACTGGATGTTCATGTAAGAATGAGGTGAGGACAAATCTAACTGAAGATGAACTGCATGAGCTGAATGAAGCATTAAGTGATAGATTCTGTTCATCTGGACGTCTGGAGTTTCATCACTTATCGAAGTGACTTCTTCTTCTTGGTGTTCGCTCTCAGTTTGTGCTCCAGTGGATGATGAGAGTCAAACCTTAAATACTGATCCGTATGCGTAGGTTTACGGTACACATCAGCTTTGTGTCATGGGGGGGCAGGGCTATGGTTCCCCCCACTGTTATTACCTTTTTTTGCTATGTCTGCCCCGTTAGTATAACAGTTAGTATAACCTGTGTTGTGTTATTCAGTCATTTCTGTTAGTGTGTACATACTAATGCATGAGGAAAAAAATAAAAATAATTCTCTGTAACTTATTCAAAAAGGAAAGCTTTTATAGAGCCCATGAAAACCAGAAAACCAGTCAGAGCAAATCAACAGTATAAATACCACGTATCTCTCGCTTAGTTCAGTGAACACATCTGCCATCACGGGGAAGTCTGCTTGTTAGCTATGCAGGTGACAAACATCAGCACCCTCCATCACCCACTGATGTCGCTGCTGAATAGCTGGCTGTTCACAGAGTGCTGTATCAAAACACATCAGTGGAAACTTGAATGAAGAGAAAAGGTGTAAGAAAAGTTTTTGAGACAAAAATTTCACAGGTTGGTTTGTTAAGAAGCTGATTCAGGAGCAGGTGACAGGTGAAGATGGTCCAGTTTGGTGGTACTATGGTGTTGGAAGCTGAGCTGTAGTCGAGCATCCTCCTGTAGATCTCCCTGTTCTCCAGACAGGTCAGCTCTCACTGAAGGATGATGGTCGTGGCATCCCCGTTTGCTCTGTAAGCAGACTGATGAGGGTCGTGGGAGGGGTTTAGACAGTCTCTGATATGCTGAGACACCATCTGCTCAAATCAATTCCTGACTACAGACGTGAGGGCTGTAGGTCTGTAGATGAGGATGTCTATACCAGTCTGCATCAGCCTCAAACTGAGCAAAGAAGGTGCTGCACTCCTCTGTGAGCTTTAGGCTGCTGTCGGAGGGCTTGGATGCCTCTCCACAGCTGGTGGGGGTTGCTGTCTCTGAGGAAGCCCTCCTCAGGTTGGCTGTAGAGAGAACTGTCCCTCAGCTGAAGGCTGAGCTCTGTGTTCTGATCAGAGCCAGGACTTTACTCATCATCCAAGGTTTTCGTTTAAGAAAAACCTGGATGGTTTTAGTCACTGTCACATTCTCTACAGCACTTAACGTAGAAGAGCACAGACTGAGTGAAAGTCTCCAGGTCAAGATGTTCAAAGATGGACCAGTCTGTCGGCTCAAACCAGTGCTGTAGCTGGAGCATCATCTGGTCATGTTTTAATTTGCTTGTAGGGGTTTGTTTCTTGAGGGGGTGGAGGCAGGGATGAGGAGTGGAGAGAGGTTGTAGGATTGTCCAAGGAGCACTGTAGGCATGGTTGATGTTCCTGTCCTGTCCCCACTGGTACTTAAACATGCTGGTGGAATTTGGCTTATTAAAGTTCCAGCAACAACATGGACGCCCCACAGCTCCCTCTCTGCTGTTCACTTATAATAAGTGGGAAGTAGCTGGGTGCTAACGTTAGCATCCGGACGAATGTAAACAATGGTAACTATGGTTAGTGTTAGCTCATGAGGTAGATAAAATCGCCTGCGCTGAATGGACATGGCCTGGTTTGGTTTCGCCCCTGGATTGGATAGACAGCTCTTCATCCTTGCTCTTGTTTCCTCTCCCTGCGCCGTTTGCATCACTTACTGAAATAACAAAGGGAGCGCCCGGTCGGTCTGAAGTAAAGTCTGGGTTCAGGCAAAGGACGATGCCTGTTAGTTCCTGATGACTGAAAGTGATCAGTGCAATGCAGGAGGAGGCAACGAAAAGGCAGAAGACACATAAAAAGTGCACAGCAGTTTGGAGCTGCAGGGACTTTGAATTCAGCTCAGTTTTATTTATCTTCCTGTTAAGAGAGTTCATTGGTAACATTAAGTTCATGTAGACATGTAGTCCCATGTATACAGTTTTAGTTGTGTAGGGTCCCCAGTAGCAAAAAGTAGCAAAAATATATTGAATAAAATAGTAATAATGCAAACGTTTGTCTGTATTTGTGTTGTTGGTGCTCACTGAAAATATATGACTCAGAAAATACAAAAGATTTCATTGTAATGAAGATAAACAGAGTTAAAACAAGGAAAACTGGCCATAAAAGCCATTATTTGTCCTTCATGTACATGCATGTTTTGGTCTTTAATGTTTTTGCTTCCATATTTGGTCCCGTTTCCTGTTCAAACATATACAAAGTTTACCTGCCATCAGACCAAGCGCTGTTGACATTCTGGACACAAGATATTCAAACAGCATCATGTTATTGTGTCTTTCACCTGCACACTGTATGAGAAGCTCGCCCTGTTTACAAATGTGTTGTTCAGTTATACAAACTGTGTTCTTCCCCGTGGAGCTTGAACTTCTTGTAGGTCTTATAAAAATCAACATTTAAATCCATGTTTTGGATCCATTTTTCTCCATCTCTGTCTCAGCTCCTGTCAGTCGTCGGTGTGTTATAATGTCACCAAACAAAAGCTCATCTTGAACAGTCTGAACTTCTTCACCTGATGCTTCAAGCTCGGATTTGTCCTCTATCTGTCACTTTTTGCATAATCTACAGTAAAACAAACAACAAAAAGCTAACAGTATGGCATTGTTTACATGCAAATCAAATAGCTGATTAGTCAATTATCAATTTTCTTTCGTCTTACTTGACTCCAAATGTTTTCAGAAATTCCTTAAAATGTATTTTCCCGGTGACTCGTGGAATTGGACGGGCATACGGAGCCCTGATTAATCGGACGCCAAAATTCTCTGCAATAAAACATGACATTTAGGGTGGCTGTTTATTGAGCGTCAAAATAACATGAAATAACACATATGTGAAGTCTGCTGTTGCACGTTAATGGACTCTGCACCGTCCCTGTCCTTACAGGTGCTAAAAGGATGCAAGACGCTGCACATATCTGTGTGCTCCATGGGACCGACTCCTGCCGGCTACATCACCAACAATCTGTACAGCTGGGTGGACCCACAGGGCCGCAGTGTCTCCCCGCCACCTGATAGCCAGGAAGACAGTCGAAGGCACGGGATGGAAGAGCAAATGGTAAGAACAAAGTGGAAGTGTGTATTGGTGGTGAAATATGGAGGACCAGCAGAGAGAAGTATGCAAACACTTGAGACTGTTGTCACTGGAAACAAAGATGTTGGGATTAAAGCAGCATCTGTCAGATTCACAACTATTTATTACCAGGTTTTTGCAATTGTCCTCTCGCGTCTGACAGCAGTCAGCTTGGGACTGCAGGATATTCCTCTAAGGTCCTCATGACCTTTGCTACCGACATTTTGAAAGACAGACTCATCCTAAAATAAAACCCAGCACAGGCCTTTATTCCAGTGACTGCTGGCAAAGGAAAGGTTTGCTCAAAATGACTCACCAAAAAATCTATCCTGTTACTTTGCATTGTAACTCTACACTGTCATTTGCTGTTCCCATAGTAGACCAAATTTGAGAGGATGTCACTGTTATATGAGTGTAATTATGTGCACAGTCTGGAAAGAAAACCAGCGAAATTACTGAAAGATGTTAAATGTTTGTCAAAGCTTATAGAGAACACCATGGTTGAAGATGCTTTCTCGGGGAAAACACAGACATTCATGTTTGAAAGTCTTTAAACTGAATCTTTCAGGACTCTTGTCTCTGCCGTCACGCAGTGTCTCAGGTCTACACACATGCACGCAACATGTGTGTGATGACAGCACTGAAAATCAACTACATATAGACAACTTATAGTAAATGGCCTGTATTTGTATAGCGCTTTACTAGCAGTGTTGGTCAAGTTACTTGAAAAAAGTAATCAGTAACTAATTACTCATTACTTCCCCAAAAAAGTAATCCTGTTACTTTACTGATTACTTATTTTCGAAAGTAATTAATTACTTAGTTACTTAGTTACTTTTAAAAAACACGATTTACAACCTGAATAGGTGATAAAGTGATAGATCTTTCAGCCCAATTCTACTTTTTCTACATAATCATCATACAAAATGTAATCAAATGGAAAAGTCTCTTTTTAAAACTTGTTTTATTAGTTTTAATCTTTTAACTTTATGCATCAAGCAAAAATTTAATTATCTGCAACATTCTCTGACTGGAAGAAATTAGTTTAACATTTAAAACTATTTTCTGCACATTCCAGCACATAAAATAAAATATTTTGTGTGTTTACACTCAGTCTTTCAAATAGATGCAAGTAAAACACAGCAGAAAATAAATAAAGTCAAAGACTAGCGGTCCTGTTGCTCTATTTTCACCTGTAAAGCAGGAGTGGGGTAGGCGGAGGGTTACGCTGGTGCAGGTGTGCAGCGGTCAGTGGAAGAATCCGCGAGTTTCTCTGTGAGTTTCCCATTACGTCGTAGCTACTCGGTGCTTGTTTGGAAGTTTAGGGTTTTTTCGCTGTAAAAAGAAGTTTTCTTCCCACGCACAACGGACACTAATGTTTTTGTCACTTTTTATGGAATCAAACTCAAAGTAAGGTCAGTACTTCCACGCTTTAAACGCTGCACGCTCATACTCTCTCTGCACTCGATATATGATCCATTGTTGATCTGCACACAGCTGTTGTCACGAACGTCGCACTCGCTTACGTCACTGTCATGAGACATTCTCGCAAAAAAATCACGGTTTTAGTAACGCAGTAACGCAGCGTTCCTACGGGAAAGTAACGGTAATCTAATTACCGTTTTTGCAATAGTAATCCCTTACTTTACTCGTTACTTGAAAAAAGTAATCAGATTACAGTAACGCTTTACAAGTAACGGGTTACTGCCCATCTCTGTTTACTAGTCCCATGGACCCCAAAGCGCTTTACACGTTCAGTCATCCACACATTCACACACTTTATCCAAAAGTTCATCAATCAGTATAAATATAAGAAAACGTAACAAATGAAAGGAGAAATAAATTACTTTATGTTGTTTACTTCATACTATGAGTAAAGATGTACACACTTGGACTAACCTTGGATTACATGATATTCAAAGTCTTACATTGGAGCCACAGAGTCACAAAGTTCAGATTTTGCTATTTTAAAGCATCCAGCCTGCAGCAGATAGTGTAAGATGATCTCGTGTCTGAATTCAAAACAAATCTAAAGATGTATTGAGAGCACAAATTCATCAGGTGAGTGTTTTCACAGTAAGTGTATATGTGTAAGAACAACCTGCAATATTACATTTATTACATGTAGAGGAGCAGGACTCGTGGGTGATGGGAGTCCTCTCAGGGCTCAGGAAGTTGTGAGGATCAGTAGATATCCAAGGCTGGATTTTTCTCAGCTATAAGGTCTAGCTTATACAGCTGGGATAGGCTCCAGTGCCCCCAGTGCCACCCTGAAAAGGATAACTGGAAGTGGATGGATGGATAAGGTGGAGGTCCATATCGCCTGGCAAGAAAATTAGTCAAGAAAGTTGCTTTGACAGCAGCTGTCTACAGTCCTACTGATCATCAGAGACCAGCTCAACATGGACAGGTTTCAGATTATGGTCTGTTTCCTTTTGATGAAGACCCTAGAAAAGGCCTTCGGTTGGAGTCTGGAAGGATACTGGACTATTACATTCTCCACAATGGGAATTATTCGTGAATACAAGAAATGCAGAGACCACAGAAAATTAAAATGCTGGATGGAGCTTTTAACACCATCATGGTGAACGACAGTAGACAAGCTGTTTGTGATAATTTTGCTCCGTCCTCATGAGCGAGTGCACGAAGTGTCCTCTGTGTGCAAGAGTGCACCTGCCACAGAAGCTGAAACACCAACTCATACCAGTGTGATGAAAACACTGCACTGCATTGGACAAACACAGGAAATGGACTCTCAGGATGTAAGAGGCATCTGTAGTATTCAAACCTTTCAGAGAGTATCTGTCATTCAGTTTTCTTTTGTTTAAATCAGTGAGGATGAATAGATGTCACCTTCACATAGGGCTGTTCGATATAACGATATAAAAACGTCTATCGTTTCATTTTACGCTGCCGTTTGTTTCGTGGTGTCGCAAAATAAACTGTTTACAGCAATATTTTTTCATGGTTTTGATGTCACTGTAGTTATTATTAATTTCTTAAAGTTCTCTCTTTCTCTTATATTTAATATAACCACACTACAGACGGACAAGTGCCTGTTTTTATGCGTTGTCGTTAGCAACAACAACGGTAAAACCATCGCGTGTCCGCTTGTTTATGTTCCACATAAACCTTTCACAATAAAGCTCAAGATCCCGTTGAGACTTTTCAAAATAGTCACCTGGATGATGACGAAACATTTCTCCCACAAACGCTACGTCCAGATGAACAGAATCAACTTTTGGAGATTTACTTTCCTGGATGATTGCACATGCATCAAGACTTTTCAAAGTAAACTGAATCACGTGAAGGAGCAGATTATTTACGGATGAGAAGTAAAAAAGACGCCAGGTGCTAAAAAATAAACCTTAGACTCAAATGTTAGAACAGGCTTTTCCCCGCAGCACGCCGTGTAATAAATACAACTTATGTCTAAAAATGTATCGTTTCATGCATCAGTTAAAACACTCAACTCCGGGTACGCGCAGCTGGAAACACTTCACGCAAGTCGAGATTCACAGAATTTACAGAAAATGTTACATTTTTCTGATTTATATCGTTATCGGACGATAGAATTCTTAGATATGAGATTTTGGTCATATCGCACAGCCCTACCTTCACAGCTACTATGTAAGTAATTCAAATCAACACGTTGATGTTCTTAAATAAAGTTGCTGGGGCAAAATATCAATCACAAATCTCAAAATGTACAGTTTCTCTTCCCATCTTCATTTTTCCTCCATGGATAGATGACTCAAATAGTTTTGGATCAACACGGGCGCAAAAAAGAGAAAACAACTCTTTTTGTCCTGTAGTACTACAGACTGTCCAGTGTTGGCGTCTTTATGGAGTAATCTTTTGCCCTCCAGCAGCAGTATTAGTAGTAGCAGGAAGCACAGCAGTGCAGTGTGGCTGTGAGCTTTACACACCCATTCACACACTGGTGATGGCAGCTACATTGTAGCCACAGCCACCCTGGGGCGCACTGACAGAGGCGAGGCTGCCGGACACTGGCGCCGCCGAGCCCCGGGCACCATACCACTTTTTTATGTTTGATACCGATACTGTACATCAGATTGGTCCATCTCTACTATAACCCCACTTTTTATCTTGTGTCAGCTTGCATGGTCTCCCTTCCTTAGTGGCGGACTGTTGAATTGGGGGTCTTTATGGTCTCTAAAATTATATTGGTTTGCAGATTAAACTGATCACTTACTATATGCCCAACCATTGTAATCTGAACACCTAATGAAAACAAAATCTAATACATAGACAAGACAGTTCACTCAGTGAATAGTTTGCTATTAGAGTAGACACAGATTAGTGTGCAGACCAGGGGCTGGCTGCCAGCCAGTCTGTTTGTCCACCTCAAGTCACTGAGTTTCAGAGCGAACAGCTTCTCTGATGGATGGATATTCAGATCAGTGTCTTTCCAGAAATAATGTTTAAATGCCAGTCCATTTATCTTTCACACTTGTTGCAATGTTTAAACCAGTAATCATTAAATAAAAACATCATTTATAGATTTCATATATGTGCAACATGATGCATGCATGCCCTCAGCCAATCACAGGTAGGTAAGTGAGATAGTTGTAACAAGATTCAGGAACACTCAGTGAATTGAAATGCTGCACTGTGAGAGTATCTCTGATTTAACTAAGTAGCAACTGTGAACACATTAATATTAACGACACAATAACCAAATTAACTTGTAATACATTACAACCCATCCATTAGAAAATGCTGCTGTTGTTGTTTTTAACTAGTCTTGATCTCATTTCAGTCAGTTAACCAAAGTGAATTTAAATAAAGCTTTTCTACCTGAGCACTCAAACTATCCACTGCCAGTAAAACAGGTTTCTCACCAGCAGGGGGCGAAGTGGAGGAAAGATGATGTCATCTGAATTATTTACTATAGTTTTAGCTTGTGTTGAAATTAAGGGTGGGAAAGTTGTTGTTTCTGATATTGCAGAGTCTGTACAACATTAAGTGCTTGGAGCTGACTGCTGTGAATTGGTGCTATATATATATTTTGCTAAAATAAAAGAACACTTTTTAATCAAAGTAAAGCATAAAGTGAATTAGTCCCAGTCAGATAAGTAGCAGAGGGAACTGTTCACCAGTTTCAGCTGCTTTGGAGTTAATGAGATTAACAACAGGTGCACTACAGAGGCAACAGTGATACAACCTGAAAACCTGAAATAGTTTTGCAGGTTGCAGCCTCTGACATCTGACCCACCTTTCTCTTTTCTGACTCTTTTTTTCGTGCTTGGTGAGGGTCAGTGTCCCTACTCGTAGTATGAGGTGATACCTGAACCCTACAGAACCTAAACCGTCCTTGTGTAAGGAGCAACAGCATGAGCATTGCCACAGCCCTGCAGAATGACCTCTCGCAGCCCACTGGTGTGAATAACTCAGAAACAGAATCCATGGTAAATGGACTGATTCTTATACAGCGCTTTTCTACTCTCCCGGAGTACTCTCTATACAACATGCCTGGTTCCCATCAGTCCAGTGAACAAATCCTTACTTTTTAGCCAAATAAAGATCTTAACACTGCTGTTACTGTTTGGGTTTTGTCCTCCATCCAGCTTTGATGGCCACGGCTCATAAAGGCCGACCACAAACCAGCTGTTCCTGTGTTGATTCCAAGGAAAGAACGTTTAAACTCTGTTTATTATTCTGACTATTCTGCCTCCAAACTTTTCTTCTGTAAGTCTTTGTTTACTAACACAACAGATTGATCTGAATGTCCTGTCTTTCCTAAAGGTGAACC
>NC_142115.1:795000-855000 GCF_056152115.1 Neolamprologus brichardi | reverse complement strand
CTCTGTGTTCTGTTCGTGTCCCCAGTTGGTTGTGTAAAATAGTCTGTGTGTTTCCTGTTTTACTTTGTAGGTTTGTGTCTCGTTATGTCCGTTAGTTCCAGCTGTGTCCCCGCCTGCTATTTCCTAATTACCTGGTGTGTGTATTTATACAGCGTGTCTGCCTGTGCTCCTCGTCGTGTCGTCTGTGTTCATTCCCTATGTTTCTCTACGTCTCCCTGTTCTGCCGTCCTCGTCTGCCATCTCTGAGTTTCTCCCGCTGACCTGATGTTCCAGGTTTGTTTGTTAGTTTCACCCAGTTTAGGTTTATGTTCAGTCCTGCCCTCACTTCTGTTATTTTCACTCTAAATAAACCTCCACTCGCATCTCCATCACCGTCTGCATCTTGGGTCCTCATTTATTCATCACACGACTGCTGCCCCAATCAAATTACAGCATTTACATTTCTGTTAGACTACATTTAATTAACTGCTTCAGCCCACTTACAATGAAAATTACAAAAATCTTGTTCATGACTTGTGTAGCATGTTCACACTACTGGAAGAAAAAATTACTTGAACTCTAATTTTGAAAACACACATGAAGCTCTGACTTGTATGAGTCTGTGTGAAGCTCCTGCTGTGGTCTGGGAGACAGTCCTGTAACAACAAAGTTTTTTGCAGCTGTTTACCTAAAAATGCAGCCAAGGCGTTTTTTAAATAAACATTTCAAACTATTTACAGAACAATCAGCTGTTCTGCATCAAACAAGAGTCACACAAATTATTTGTGCCACTCCAAAAAATAATTTCAGTCCACGATAAAGGAGAACATCACAGCCTGATACCTGCAGGCCTGACAGCAGCAGATGTATCACTGCTCCTGTTTCCCCCTAGAGACAGTGTTTACACTGTAATCTGTCTTTCAAGATTCAAGATTCAACAGCTTTACTGTCAGTGCACAGTATGCACAGTATACACAGTATGCACAGTATGCACAGTATACACAATATACACAGTATGCACAGTATACACAGTATGCACAGTATACACAGTATACACAGTATGCACAGTATACACAGTATACAGCGTACCGAAATGCTGTTTCACCACAAGCCCCTCATGGTGCATTTTTAAGTGTACAAAAGATATAAAACTAGGATTTACAAATAAATAACGTGCTACATTTCTGTAAAATTAAGAGGTAAAAAAGTAACTAATTACTGACTATACAATACTAACTGCACGATAAACAAAGACAGGACCGAGACAATATGAAGTGGATTGTTGTTTGTGTTGTTTTTGAGTCTTTTGATGAGTACTGTGAGGTGTTTGTGTATACCAGTACTTTGGTGGTAGTGAGTTGGGGGCTCTGACTTCTTGGGGGAAGAAGCTCTTGCAGTGTCTGGTCGTTACAGTTTTGATGCTGCAAAACCGTCTGGCAGATGTAGGGAGGGAGAACAGAGCATGTGAGGGGTGGAGAGTGTCCTTCACTCTGCTGTTCGCACGTTGCCCCTCTTCCTGAATAACCAAACGTCATGTTGCCATATCACATATCATATACATTTTTCCACCAATAGAAAGGGTGGGTTTTTTGTTTGTCTGCACCGCTCTAGAGCTCTGATGCTTCGCATTACGCTCGGTGATGTAATGCGGCTGCTTGGCCAGAGAAACCTGAAGCTCTCTATCCACAGTTATAGAGAGAATCTGAAGCTATGTGACTTTTGGAGGTCTGCAGCCATTTAGAAGAAGAAGATAAGACTTTATTGATCCCACGACGGGGACATTTTTTGCGTTATCCTGCAGAAAGTTGGCGAGCTCTGCACACTGTGCTCCTCAGCGTCCGTTGACCCCACTCTGTGCAGTCTACCACTGTGTGGCTGAGTTGCTGTCACTCCCAGTCACTTCCACTTTCTTATAATACCACTAACAGTTGTCTGTGGAAAATTTAGTGAGGAAGTTTCATGACTGGGCTCAATGAACAGGTGGTATCAAGGAAGAATTGACTGAAGTCCTGATAGTAACCTGTTTTTTCAACAATGCCTAGTTGCTTGATTTTATGGACCTGAGGTGACAAAAGTGATTATAACCCCAGAATTGAATGATTTGGATGGTAAGTGAATACCTGAGGCAGGGCACACCTCAGGATGCCAGTCTGTCATAAGGCTAACAAAATAGATGAATATAAATAATGTTGGATCAAACCTTACATGCACGCCTCATAGGGATGGGTACCGGTATCGGTACCGGTTCTGACATAAACGGTAGTAACCAGACCGAAAAGCAGCGCACATTTCGGTGCTTTTCTTTCCTGAGATGTCACACAGTTTAGATTCTAGCCAATCATTTTACGTTTCCGAGGATAGTAGGCGGGTCCAGGTACGTACGTTCTTTTAGAGCAGAGCTACAGATTAAAAATGTCCAAGGCGAAGCGGTCAAAGTCTGGCTGTACTTCACAGCAAAAGATGCAAACTCAGCAGCTGCAACAAGTGCTTTAAGCTGATACTGTGATACTGTCAAAGGAGGTAACACCTCAAATCTGATGAAACACCTGGCGACGCATAGCGTTTTTTAAAAGCCGAGAAATGCGCCGTATTTGATAGCTTGCTGCGAGACCTCACACCGAGCGCATCTACTGCGGGTGTGGTGCCTGTTATCGACCCGGAGTTAGCAACATCCCCCAAAAACCCGAAGAGGAGAGTCCTGGCCCCTAGCCCTGCCAGTGTAGCAGAAATGATGAGAATGATGATGCAGCAGCAGCCGTTCTTCTCTGCGTGAGTAGCTTAATGTTGTTCGTGTGTAATTTACGTTGAGTAGGCTAACCACGTTATTACATTAATGCATGTAAGGTGAACTAGCAAACATCATCATAGCTACATGCGGCTGTCTTCTTGTTTGATGGCAGATACTCCCTTCACCCTGGACAAAAAGGCTAAAATGACCAAAGAAAAAGTGGGAAACAGTTAAACATGAGAGGTTTTTGGACAAAGTTTGTGTTTTTTCCATTGATTAAGCTGCTTCCAGCCAAGAGTGATACCATATATGCCCCATAGCTGCAGAAAAGGCTAACATTGTTATCTTTTTACAAAAAAACAGCTGAACATGAGAGGTTTTTGGACCAATTTTGTGTTCTCCATTCTTTAAGCACCGGTTTGAGCACCGTTTAAGCACCGGCACCGTTTCAAAAGTACCGGTTTGGTACTGGTATCGGATAAAACCTAAACGATACCCATCCCTAACGCCTCAGGTTGTTAGTAAAGTCTATATTATATATATTACATTATATATATATATATATATATATATATATATATATATATATATATATATATATATATATATATATATATATATATATATATATATATATATTAGGGGTGCAACAATACACAAAATTCACGGTTCGGTTCGGTTCGATACTTTGGTGTCACGGTTCGATATTTTTTCGATACACAAAATGTTCATGCCTTTTTATTAATTTGTCATTTATTAAATTTTCATGGCACATTCTGCACCACCTCTCTGTGCGTTCATCATTTGTTTGAAGCCAGCTCACCTCCTGCAGACACTTTTCCGAGAATATGCGCTTCTTTTGTGGTTCGGACTCCTGACATTTCTTTGGAGGTGGAGGAAAACCAAAGTAATTGCTTAAAGGAGCTTCTTCAACATCTTTCAGAGTTCTAAACAAATGTCTGTCCTCCTCCTGAAAATCTTATGTACGCAAACACGCGTTGCAACTTCTTATCTTGTGCGCGTTTTTTATTTTGACAGCGAATGCGCACCTGCGGACCACTAATGTGCAGACCTGGTTATTTAGCTCGTCATATTGCAGCCACAGAAATTCTTTTGTCCATGAAACCATAAAGCTGCACTTTCTTTTTGCCTCATAGTCTGATTTGTCATAACTTTTCCGTTTTGTGGTAAGCTTTTCTTTGGCTGTCACTTCTTCACCCTGACCTGTCTTATTTGGCTCAGCAGAACTAAAATATATATCCTGCTGCTTTTACACACGCACTCACATAACGCTCAGCGATTCTCTGCGCGATCAACCTCTCACATGTTTAAGCTTGCTGTGGGAGATTTCACTTGTCATGTTTGCATAGTAAGCTAACGATTGATAAGACGATGCCAGAGGAATTGGTGCGCAAATTATCATCACTCACCAATCAGTGCTGTCGCTCTCTATACACAGTTCGCGCGATTGCAAAGTGAAAGCAAAAAACAAGCGCAAATTCAAACGCGATTTCAATATGTCACATATTGACAGTGGCTCACCGATGCCAATGACATAATTACCCAGCTACATTTCCGAAAGAATGCAAAAGCATTGACATATATTTTTCCTTCCTACGATAGGCCGACGAGCAGAGCAGGGCAGCCCGACTGGAAAAATCACTAGCCCCGGGACGTCGGGCTAGTGATTTTGCGAGCCCTGTATCTGATTGAGGAATCACTCATCTTTGGAAAAGAGAGTTTATTACAGAGAAATGTCTCTTTCCAAAATAAAAGCTCTACTATACGCTTCTTCTGGGCTATATTCTCAGCAGCATATTAAACATATCAGGTCCCCATAAGGAGAATCATGTGCTAACGGCTGTCTAAATGACTCGGGTAAAGTTTGTATGCGTGCTTGTTGTTTTTGTCTGCTTCCACTTGTCTTTGCACGAGGATGCTATCGGGTAAATGTGCAGTCATATTCGTTGTGTTCCCACTAGTGCTGTCAGCCTTAATCTGAAATGAGGTTAAGGCCACAACACGGCAAATCTCCGTTAACGAGCTACCGCGGATTGCCCCGTGCGTGGGGCTGGACAGCGTCAACACGTTAATGAGCTAACTGCGCTAACACACTAGTTCCCACTCATGTAATTGAGCATTGCGTGGCACATCTGACATACTGTTTTACTTTAGTCCATGACGCGCTTACCTTCAGGGTCATACATCACATGAAGACCAAAATAGTTCCAAACGCCAGATCTGAATGAGGGTGGGGGAGGTTCAATTTGCCATGTTGCAACAAGCTTAACTTCTGTCTAGCTAGCTTGCCCTGCGCTCAGTGAATCTGCGTTCGACTACTCCGCCTAGGCTGCACTGTCGAGCGCAGATCCACTGAGCGCTCAACACAGACAGCACCGTCAGAAGGAAAGTTGATAAAGTAAATTAAAAATGTTGTATTGTTCGATACATATGCGTACTGAACCGAAAGCACTGTATCGAACGGTTCAATATCGATACGAGTATCGTTGCACCCCTAATATATATATATATATATATTACATTATATATATATATATATATATATATATATATATATTACAGCCATTACATGACTTTTCGCCTGTATGTTTCAAACAGTTTGTCAAACACTGTCAAAATTCTAAAAACATTTCAGAGGTTTTTTTGTGGTTTTTTTACATTTTAAAAAGTTTCGTTTACTCAATGCCAAAGTTTGAGTAGATGAATTGTAGATGAATATTATTTTGTTACAGTAATACAACATCTATTACAGTAAAGGTTTTCTTTGATTCGTCAGAGGAAGTTAAATACCTTGACTCATCTAGCAGAGTCATGCTGATGCTTTGTCAATCCACAATTTAGAGATTCTACCAACTTTCATCACCAAACAGATTCATTCGATGGATCAGAAGAAGTCTTTTAATGAATCACCTAAAGGATTGTGTCTCTGACTTTTGATGTGTTGTAATGTTAACCCTGCCACTCCCTTTGGCTTTCACTTGGTCTTCACATGTTAAAGTCATCACACATGTTTTATTGCATCATTTCAGTAAGTTGTTTTAAGGTTTTATAACACTTCCACAGTTTAGTATTTTATATTTGCTCCTTTTTTGTTCTATTAACAATTAAGAAGTTTTTACAATTACAGCTCTTAATGAGCAAACGCTTCAGCTATCATCCATCTTACAATTACACAGGAAAATGGAGAGAGTAATTTTTAACATTATTTTCCTCTAAAAGAATAATTTTCACTCACTTTGGATTGTAATCATTTCGATTGGCTGCCAGAGTTGGAGCAAAAAAACAGAGGAAATTCCATTGGAGTAATATGGCGTGACCACGCCCACTACCCCGCAGTGGAACAGAGACAACTGTCAGCGATGAGCCAGGTAAGTGAGTAAAGTGCTCAATAATGATTGAATTTAGGATAAAATGGGGGATTTGTGTTTATCTGAAAGGTCTGTCAGTAAGTTTACAGCTTGAGAGTTTGTGGCTCTTTCATGCTGCATAATTGGCAAGGTTGATGTTTACGTTAGCTTCTGCTAAATGAATGTCGTTAGACTCACAGACAGCATTAACGTATATATCACTAAACTAAGTTTAGCATTGCTCAATCGCTGCTTTAGGTAGTATAACTGACCAGAGTAGTGTGTTTGTAGCAAATCCAGTGCACCAATGTTTTATCCAAAAAAGCTCAGTGAGCACATGTTTTACTCCAAACTGAGTCATGAAAATTGACTTTTTTACCTGATGTTCTGTTAGTTTGTGTTTTATTGAGGATTGACGTTTGTGGATGTTTCACCTGTTCAGTTTGCACGTGTGGTTTACTCTGAATTGAGTCACATACACGACTGTTTTCGCCTGATCGTTGGTTAGGAGCATGTGTGTTTAATGGAGTGAGTCTTGTATGTGTACTGCTGTTATATGGGCTCAAAATGTGGTCATAAATATTTTATACTTGTAAATCAGTTTTGTATGTGTAAAAAGAATTTGTGTGTGTGTGTAAAAAAGATTGTTACATTTGTGATTGACATTGACCAATCAGATGAAAGGAAGAAAAAAAGAAAAATAGGGTCAAAATTCGTACTTGTAACTTGCAGGGTTTTCTTGGCTAAGTCCACACACAAATTCTTTTTACACATACAAATCCTGATTTACAAGTACAAAATATTTCTGACCACATTTTGAGCCCATACTGTTAGTTTAGCAAGCACGTGTGTTTTACTCAAATTGAGAAGCATACATGGTTGCAGTCTGCACAAGTGTGCAGTTTTAGATGTTTCTTAAGCCCTATGTGTTTTGTGTGTGCCTGTGTTTTGTTCGTATTTGTAGTAAATCTAATTATTTAAAAATATCCTTTTCATATCATGAAGGATGCGAGCTGTGCGTGTGCAGAGAACAACAGAAGTGCATCAGTTTTGAGGGCCAGCTGACCTACAGATCATTTCTGGAATGAGTAAAAAACGTCAACATTTCCTGCGTGTTTCATGGTGTGAATCAGTCGAGCTTTGGGATGATGTTATAATAGCTGCTATACCAACTGTTTAGGTTTATTTTGCTCAATTTATTTAATTTCACTTTCTTTGTCTTGTTCTGGTGTTTATTTCAAATGTATAATGCAATTTTATTATGTTCACAGTTGCCAAGAAGTTCAACATCCCGAACATGTGGCTTCTCTAAGATACTTGATCCAACTGTGAAGGATATGAAGATCCTGGAGGGGATGGAAGTGCGATTGCCCTGCATGATGACCCAGTACATGGAACTACTGTCCAAGTTACTACTGACAACCTTGGTCTTCACTGTCTGTTTGGTTTTCTAGAGTCATTTAGTGCCAGATATTGTTGCCACTTTTGTGTTGCTGAGAAAGACGACTTTCAGACCGTTTACAGAGGATTCACCCAAGATAGTCATGCCAACTCAAGCACTTCATACTGAACAAAACATGGAGGCAAATCCCAGACTGCCTTATGTGATGGGTGTTAAACAGTCTTGGATTCTAAACTCATTGCAGTGCTTCAATACATGTGAAAATTGTTGATATTATGCACAGTATCTTGGAGGTAGTCGCACAATATGAAATGAAACTGATTATGTTACGTGCAATAGATCAGTGTACAACATCACAGGAAGTGGACATGAGAATTAAGAGCTTTAACTACGGCTACATGGAACAAAACAACAAACCACCTACAGTGAAGTTGGGAGAAACTCAAATGACTTGGAGTTAAACATCATCCAGTCCTGGTGTTTAATCAGCATCTACTACTCATCTCTGGAGACTTACCGGTATTTTGTCCAAACGATCAGCGCTGGTATTTGCTGCTGCTGCTGTTTCAAATAGTGAATATTGTGTTTTCAGCAGTGTTATCAAAAGGTATCACTATTTTCTTCAAACACCTGGTCACCAAACACCACAGGTTATCCAAAAGTTTGTTTCCACACAAGAAGCTGCTACAAACATCATTTCATGATGCATTATCCTACATGTAGACTTCAAACAGGACCACTTTTGCATAGCTGGTGCATACGCACGCATACTCCTAAGACCTGAACTCTTCCACAGCAGCATTTTTAATTTCCCTTTGATATTTGGGGTGATTGGGGCCCGATGAATGTAAAGACAAAGAAATACCAGATTTTTTTTAACCTTATTTTTGTTTTTAAGAAAAATCAGAGCCACATATCAGGACATTCATTTTAAAATGTGATAGAACAGTAGCAGCATAATGTCCTCGTAAGTGGATATCAGGCCCTTTTAGAACAAAATTCAGTATTTTGGTCTAAATAACCCAAAATGTGATGTCCACATATGTGGACGGCAGGTCCTAGGAGGTTAAAAAAACAATTGAAAAGTTTCAAAAATGTAACTAAAACATTGGCAACAAAACATCAAAGTGATTTTGCTTTCAGTTGGCAGACATTTGACCCCAAGAGACTGACCTCTGGACCAGGTAACATGCTTTCTTGAAATGCATGGACTGGGGCTGTGAGATGGCAGAGACCGATGAACACCAAGCTGTTAAATGTTAGACGGGCAAAACACCATGGAGATATTTATCGTGCAGATTGAGTTGTTTGTATAAATGTCCGTTGTGCCAGTTTTTCCACACGTTCTACCTTGTTGTTGTGAAGGATGAGAGGTTATTGCTGATTACTTTTGCACTGCAAACAGTCTCAATGAGCATTTCAATGCTTTTCAAGTTCTGTGTAACAGAGACGGACCTCATGTCATTCATGCCAAAGAGCTTTTCTGCTGTAAAGCATTTGATTTACAGGTGTCACAGTCAGGGTGATTCCAGTGTTTATACTGTACCAAACTGCTTCCTCTGAACAATAAAGGTGTCTGCTAAAACAAAAATATCTTTTCTGGTTTGTTTATTGTACCTTTAAAACCTCGCAGTGAATGATTGTAATACAGTTACATAGTGAGTGAAATAAAGTAAATTTTTCTTCTATTTATAATTCTATTCAGAGTAAAATTCTATTTAGAATGAAATTAGAGTTGTTTTTATTTTATACTAAACTGAGTAAATTATCATCATGTAGAGTAAAATATTTGCACTAAACAGAGTATATTTAACTCTGAAAGTATGACTCTGCCATAAGAGTAGATTTTACTCCATGTAGACTGGGACCAAATACTCTTAGAGTAAAATTGTATTCAGTTTGAGTAAAATTTACTCAGTGAATTTTACTGTGTAGGCAGCATCACAGAGCTGCAAGTGTGGAAATGTTTTGTGTGTCTGCCCTATGCTGTCATCTTCAACAACATCCTAATGATGAAGCCTTAAACACTAAAGTGTGAGAATGCTTTCGCAGCAATAATAATGCTTTCGTCCTCTCTTTAGTAAAAGAGTTCAGACCAAACAAAAACACTGAATATCATTATACCAGCACTCTGTGTTCCAGTCGGGGACGTCTACAAGAGTGCAACAACCTCCTCTGCTAACGAAATCATTCATACGCTGACGATGACGATTGTGTTGTACACCTTCCTTCCTGCCTTCATTTACGGAGCCGAGCAGAAGTAGATAAACAGTTTGCTTCCCCCGTGACATCAATCATTCATTTCAAGGGTTAAAAGCACAAAGTCAATGACAGGAGAAATTCTCTCTCCATTATTGGCTCAGAGGTGCAGAGTGAATGCTTAAGCAATGAAGCCGAGCATAAAGATGATTACTGCACTACTACAGGCTCCTGTATGGCCACATTGTTCTAATTACAAATTCTTCTTCTCTTAGCAGCTCAGAGATTAACTGAAGATGACTGTCAGACTGTGCAGACTGGGTTTCTTCCACTCGCTCTGCCATTGCTCAGTGTTATAATGACACATCGTCTGAAAAGATTATTTGTGCTGACAAAAGGCCTCCATCGACACTCCTTTATTCCTTATATCTCTTTCAGGGAATCACAGAGACAAATGTAACACCTTCAGTATTGAAAACACATAAGTCTTGTTTTAAGAGGCTTGTGCCTCAGACAAAGGCCGAGGCTTTTATTTATTACCTCGATCTTTGTTTGGTTAGCTATGTCTTCAGCAAAATAATAGTTTTATAGATTGGCACTGATACATGTTTTAATCAGTGATAAAGTGATGAAAAGCTGCAGAGGGAACATGGAGGCCTGCTCGCCTCTAGTGCTGCTCGCTGCACTTTTCTTAACTATACAATTCAATTCCCTCTGCAACTCGTGTATGAAAACAGCACAATGATCATGGTTTGGGTTTTTGCAGTGTGAAAGCAGAATAAACTTTTCAGTTTGCTGACTTTACAAGCCGAGTCTGCACTGCAAAGTTTTTTCTTTATCTGGTTAAATATTATAGTGCAAGTTAACTAACATTCATGTATTAGTTGCAGCGCGACAGCAAAGTCTTTGTCTTGCAAGGATCTCATCATACAAAATCCATAAAAAAAGTTTTATTGCAAACTCTGCACAACTCAATATGTAGAATAGACACCACAAACAAATGAAACACAATGTGAATAGTTGAACCTTTGAATACTCAATACACAATAGTTATGACACAAAAAGATGGTTTTAAATATATATATATCTCAACCTCATGGTCAACTCCACTACTACCCACTTCATGTTCAAACCCACATTTTAATAAATCAGGGTTCAACTTACAGGAAGTGTCAGTAAAAGGTAAATGGAGTGTTTCTTATCGCTTTTCTTCTCTACCTGAATCCTCAAAGTGTTTCATGTAACTTGTGTGATTCAGAGAGGAGCAGAGGGAGACATGCACACTGTGCAGTAGAGAAATCATTGTGACCTCATACTGTGGGCTTCTCTGTGTAAACTGTATTGTGCTATAAATCCCCTCTGAAATATGCATTCATGCATGACTGCAGTACTGAAACACATATGTGCATATAGCTGTAGGGGAGTGTGTAGCCAAGCCAGTGCTATGTATACAGCAACCACTGACCACAGTGCTGAACACAGCAATAAAAATACAGTAGAATACAATAAAAATGAAATAAATAAATAAAAATCTAAATAAATAGAATCAAAGTTCTAACAAAAATCACCAAAGCCAGACAGAAGAAGAGGGTCTTAAGAGAAATCAGCAGTGTGGAGGCCTCTGTGTAACGGCACCATGAAGGATCTCTGCTGTGTCCTCGTTCAGGAGCCGCCGGTCAGCTGATCTGACCAACAGAAGCTCAGGTGTCGGGTTGGCAAGGCTGTCCTAAAGTTATCCACTGAGCATTAAACTGGACCAGTATGCTTCCTTTTCTGTGTAGCAGGTCACAGCTGTGTGGCTAACACCAATACAGAGTAATCTACCCGAGTAATGATAAAGGCATGGATTACTATTTTAGAATGACCTGACAACACGGGGGGGCTGTAGCTGGTAGAGCGGATCAGCCACTAACCTGAAGGTTGGTGGTTCGATCCCAGGCTGCTCCAGCCTGCATGCCAAATATCCTTGGGCAAGATACTAACCCCATGTTGCTCTCCGATGCATCCATCAGAGTGTGAATGTGTATGAATGTTAGATACTCAGCAGTTAGGCTTAGAAGTGCTTGTGTGATTGGGTGAATGAATTAGCTGTATAAAGTGCTTTGAGTGCTCAGACAGAGTAGAAAAGCGCTTTATAAGAACCAGTCAATTTACCATTTAACATGTTTGTTGTCTCACTTCAAAGAAGCTGTGTTACCATCGCACGGATCTATCACATCGCTGTCCTTCCTAAAATCCAGCTTTGTGACATTAAATGGTGACAGGCTTTAAACTGTGTACAGGAAGCACCCACCAGTGACAATCACCTCTTTCTTGTTTTAATTCAAATTCAGGAGCTTTGGAGCCATTCGTGCTTTTAGTTCCTTAACTCAGTTAAAGTCTGTCTGGAGTCGGCATCCTTCTGTTTGAAAGGCACATGAACCAGTGAGAAACACCTTGTGTAACGTTGCATCAGAGCACATAGCCATGATGGTCTGAGGAAATGAAACATCTGTGGATCAGGAGGACGTTTTGTGCTTTGTGTTTCAAAGTAAAAATGACGCTGGCTGAGTCAACATTTACACGAACACGAGGACTGATTCTGATTTTTTAGTCCTGATTTTAAGCTTAATGTTTGATACAGAAATCACTTTTTGCCTGCATGAAGCCTTTTCTGCACTTTAGTTAACTCAGAGTGATCTCCAGGCTCTGCAGCTTTCAGAATTACTGCCACTATTGTCTTGTGTGGAAACATCAATCTTTTCTTTAATAGTGTCTCATTCATTCACATGCCATCAACACAAAATGAAGCCGTAATTACTGGCCTTAATTGATGTGGCTTTACCACCTAAGATGATACTTCAGAGCTTTCTTCCCTTTCACTGTATAGGGCCCACTGCTGTTGTTTGCACTATATTTCTGCAGCTATTGATCACTATTATGGTAAATCCAATGGCCACAATGGAACTCTGTCAGCAAAATGCAGGTTAATTATCTCAGGGTCAACCACTTTGGAGTCTTTACAAAGAATTAGCTATTCTCTTTACACCTAGCAATAAATGCAAATAGAAATTATTATCAGAGCCCTTTTATTTTGCTAATAAGGGGGCAGGTTGCTTTTTGTCTGGAGTATATTTGTAAAGTTTTCATTTATCTGTTATTCTGTTGTTGTTTTTCTCTCATGTTAATGTTTTTTTCTTGTAATTCATGCCTGTTACATACAACACTGTTTCCCCCAAAAGTTGTAACATTGTGTAAAAGACAAAAATGAAAAAGGAGCATCAAGTAATCTAAAACCTGTTTTCCTGATCCAACATCTCACAAATAAATATAAATAAATAAATATGTTAATTATGACAAAATTACTAACATTTCACAATCGATGTGTCTTTAGTGTTGTTAAAGGAGTGTACGCTGCACCACAGAGGGAAATGTTAGAGTTTGATGTCGTCTAACCACATTACACTAATTTAGGCCTGAATGATTAAACCTGAATATGGAGATTGTTGACCAGGAGGGCCTAACTGGCACTGTGGGATTTGAAACTGTAATGGCTTATTGTGTTAACAGTGGTTTTCTTGGTGACAGTGGGCCCAGCAGTTATGACATCATTACCATTTTTTCTTGTGTAAATTTCTTTTACTTCCAGTGAATAATGGCCCTAGCTGTCATTTTCTCCCCATGTTGCTGAGATGCTTGTAGCCAGTTCCAGTCTTGGTGATTTTACATGATGGTTAGTTTGAAGATTACACAAATTCAGGCGCCAGGTGTAATTAACTGTGAATGCTCACTTAGTAACTGTTCATTTTTAAGTTGTTACAGATGAAAATTTTGTGTAATATACTGATTTAAAATCTTGCTTCAGGGGGAACCCATTTAAAGCTTTGTCTGATTTCTGCAGGCTAATCTGTGTACTTTATGTAATGACAAACCTTTAAATAACGACTTATTTTTAATTCAATTCAATTCAATTTTATTTATACAGCACCAAATCACAACAAGTCGCCTCAAGGTGCTTTATATTGTAAGGTAGACCCAACAATAATACATAAAGAGAAAACCCAACAATCATATGACCCCCTATGAGCAGCACTTTGGCGACAGTGGGAAGGAAAAACTCCCTTTTAACAGGAAGAAACCTCCAGCAGAACCAGGCTCAGGGAGGGGTGGGGCCATCTGCTGTGATTGGTTGAGAGAAGGAAGACAGGATAAAGACATGCTGTGGAAGAGAGACAGAGGTTAATAACAGATATGATTCAATGCAGCAGCCTACGTCTATTGCAGCATAACTAAGGGAGGATTCAGGGTCACCTGGTCCAGCCCCACTATATGCTTTAGCAAAAAGGAAAGTTTGAAGCCTAATCTTAAAAGTAGAGATAGTGTCTGTCTCCTGAATCCAAACTGGAAGCTGGTTCCACAGAAGAGGGGCCTGAAAACTGAAGGCTCTGCCTCCCATTCTACTTTTAAATACTCTAGGAACAACAAGTAGGCCTGCAGAGCGAGAGCGAAGTGCTCTAATAGGGTGATATGGTACTACAAGGTCATTAAGATAAGATGGGGCCTGATTATTTAAGACCTTGTATGTGAGGAGCAGGATTTTGAATTCTGGATTTAACAGGAAGCCAAAACAGGAGAAATCTGCTCTCTCTTTCTAGTCCCTGTCAGGACTCTTGCTGCAGCATTTTGGATTAACTGAAGGCTTTTCAGGGAGTTTTTAGGACATCCTGATAATAATGAATTACAGTCGTCCAGCCTGGAGGTAATAAATGCATGAACTAGTTTTTCAGCGTCACTCTGAGACAGGATATTTCTAACTTTAGAGATGTTGCACAAATGGAAGAAAGCAGTCTTACATATTTGTTTAATATGTGTGTTGAAGGACATATCCTGGTCAAAAATGACTCCAAGGTTCCTCACAGTGTTACTGGAGGCCAAGGTAATGCCATCCAGAGGAAGAATCTGGTTAGATACCATATTTCTAAGCTTTTCAGCGCCGAGTACAATGACCTCAGTTTGATCTGAGTTAAGAAGCAGAAAGTTAGTGGCCATCCAGGTCTTTATGTCTTTAAGACATTCCTGCAGTTTAACTCATTGGTGTGTGTTATCTAGCTTCATGGACAGATAGAGCTGGGTGTCATCTGCATAGCAGTGTAAATGTATGCTATGTCTTCTAATGATGCTGCCAGGTTTCAGAGCTGAGCTCTGAAACCTGACTGAAACTCTTCAAATAAACCATTCCTCTGCAGAT
The DNA here is from genome assembly GCF_056152115.1 of Neolamprologus brichardi. Taxonomy (NCBI): domain Eukaryota; kingdom Metazoa; phylum Chordata; class Actinopteri; order Cichliformes; family Cichlidae; genus Neolamprologus; species Neolamprologus brichardi. The sequence goes on along the minus strand of NC_142115.1, from coordinate 840,097 downwards.
GATCTGTTAGCTGTTTGACAACTACTCTTTCAAGGATGTTTGATATAAAGGAAGGTTGGAGATTGGCCTATAATTAGCTAAGACTGCTGGGTCTAGAGATGCTTTTTGAGTAAAGGTTTAACTACAGCCAGCTTGAAGGCCTGTGGTACATAGCTGAATAAGATTACACTTGTTTCATAGTGTAATCTTAACATGCTTTAGCTGAAGCAACCTTTCTGCTGAAGCTGTCAGGGAGCCTGGGTCGTCGACCAAGATTTTTCTGTTTTGCATTATTATTGAACTTTGATTTTGATATTATTTATCATTTCTAGTCTTTTGGCTTCTTTGTTAGTTTTCTGGTTTCTGTCTGTTCTTTAGTTGGTCTGTCTCCCCTTGTCAAGTCTGTGTCTCTGTGTTGTTTCCTGTTTTACTTTGAAGTCTGTGTCTCTGTGTTGTTTCCTGTTTTACTTTGAAGTCTGTGTCTCTGTGTTGTTTCCTGTTTTACTTTGAAGTCTGAGTCTCTGTGTTGTTTCCTGTTTTACTTTGAAGTCCGTGTCTCTCTGTTGTTTCCTGTTTTACTTTGTCCGTGTCTCAGGTTTTTGTATCAGGTTTTGCCTTTCTTGTCTCGTTAGCCCTGATTTGCTCCAGCCTTGTTTCCCTCCTGTTTCCCATTCCCTCTTTGCTCCCTCTGTGTATTTAAGCCCTGTGTTTTCCTTTGTCTGTGTGTGACTGCCATCATCGATGGTGTCTGGTCTGTCTGTCTGCTACTTCAGTTTATTGGTATTTTCAGTCTAGTTGTTTTATGTTCAGCAATAAAGCTATTTTGCCAGCGTGAGTCTGCACTTTGGATCCTCCTTACACACTCCTGCCTGCACACAGCCTACACATGACAGAAGCAGATTCTATTCATAATATTTACTCATTGTGTCTTTATGGATTTAATAGCTTTACTGTAAGCAGCTGCAGAAAGATAACACCTAAGCTAATAGCTTAGCAGTCTGTGTGGGCAAAGGTAGCTTAGCTGCTGCCCAGCAGATTGTCCTGAGCCAACCGCATCCGGTTGATGGTGGGGAGTTGGCTGTGTTTGTGGTACAGTATCACTTCCTGTTTCTGTTACAACACACAGGGGTGTTTTTGGTTACCTTACCTGTGTATTCAATTTTATAAATACCGTCTTATTTCTATGGACGAGGATTAGAGCCACTGGAAAGAGAAAAAAACGGGAACATCCTATTCTCCGAATTTTGAGATTAAAGTCAGAATTTTGGGGGGAAAAGTCATCCCAGGTTTTTTCCCCAGTGGCTCTAATCCTCACACCAGCCTATCAGTCGACCAAAGACCCAGACAGACTTTTAATTCATTTGAAAGTCTGTTGCTTTGCCTCGTCCATCACAGCTGTAAAACTCCGTCACCTGGGCCCTACACAGAGTTTCTGTCTGATTTCTCAGACTTTTTATCTGATTTAGTTCTGAGCTCAGATAAAATAATTATCTTATCTTAAAAACTTCATATCACACCAACAGTGCGATCAGACACCAACAGGCTTACTTATTGATACTAGGATATTTAAGAGTAGGAGGGAGGCAGAGCCTTCAGCTTTCAGACCCTTTTGGTGGAAACAGCTCCCAGTTCGGGTTCGGGAGGAAGACACCCTCTCTATTTTTAAGCTTAATCTTAAAATTTTCCATTTCAATAAAAGTGGAATAGGGTTGGATCAGGTTATCCTGATAGGCCTCGGCTGCTGGGAGATTCCCATAATGAGTGTTTCTTCTCCGCTTGCCTCTTTTTACTATTTGTGTTTATACATCTCTTTGAATTTAATCATTGTTGACCTGTGGCTGTCTTCCAAAGTCTTTATCCTGTCTTTGTCCCGTCAGGAACGTCTTTCATGATCACTCCATCTGCTAATAATAGACTGCTCATTTCTTTGTAGGTGGTTAAAATTATGAACTCAGCAGGGGATCAAACACTCACTGTTCCCATGTATGCATGACTAAAACAGTGTGCACAGGCTTAAAAAACGTTCTTTTATGTTATATTTCATGTTCCTGTCAGACATTTTGCTGGGTTGGGATAAATAAGAAGGTACAGACACGTATTGATGGAAGGAACCTCAGTTAATGGAATTGATTGTGAAAATAGTGTTTGCTTTCTGCAGGAACTCCAGTGAATCGGATTCCTATCATGGCCAAGCAGGTGTTGGATCTCTACATGCTCTACAAGCTTGTTACAGAAAAGGGCGGCTTAGTGGAAGTCATCAATAAGAAAATATGGCGGGAGATCACCAAAGGCCTTAACCTCCCTACCTCTATTACCAGTGCAGCTTTCACGCTCCGGACACAGTGAGTACAAGAACAGCTGGGAACTCTGGATGACCAACTCATTATATTTTTATTTTTGCTTATTTTAACGAGTTAATTTTAGATTTATTGTGTATTTTATATTTTCCTTAATTGCAAAGAAAGAGCTGGGTGTCATAGCATAAAAACATAAAAGGATTATTTGGTCATAAATGTGATTTACACTGTTGTATGTTCATTATTATAATATTAATATTTATCTACTTAATCACCTCTTCTCACTTTTCCTCTATAAAACTTTGTCTTTGAAGTCAATATGACGTCTTTTTAAAATCAAATATGTTAAATTCAGAGTTTATTTTAGATGAGTGGATCCTTAATGTCCCACTTACTCCCCCCTCCTCACACACACACACACACACACACACACACACACACACACACACACACACACAGCTGTGTGTGTGTCTATTTTAGCACTCTGCATCACTGTAAAAATAAAAGGACATCAGGTCCTTGAGCTTCTCTCAGATGTAATGAGAGGTAAGCCGAGTCATTCAGTCCCTCCTTTCTCAGCAATTGAAAATATGTGAATATTAATATATATATATATATATATATATATATATATATATATATATATATATATATATATATAAATTAATAAATATGTGACATTAAAACAAAAACAAATAAAAAAAATAGTCACAAAAAATGAGGAAATCATCAGCATCTGTTTTGCAGGTATATGAAGTACCTCTACCCGTATGAGTGTGAAAAGCGGGGACTGAGCTCCCCTGGCGAGCTTCAGGCAGCTATTGACAGCAACCGCCGCGAAGGCCGAAGGCAGAGTTATGGCTCAGCCATCTTGAACTGCTCTCTTGTGGGAAGCCAAGGCCTCCTGTCCTCACCAAAGATACAGATGTCCCACCTGCCCATTCCTACTCACAACAGTGGCCAAATCTCCCAGGTTCCTGTGATCAAGAAAGGTAAGAGACAACAGCGAGGTATAAGATGCTAACTAGATGTTACCGTCATTTTATTTCCTGCTTTCTACCTGATGTCGCTGTTTTTCATTTGCTCTTTTCCTACTTTGTTATGCTGGGATGTTTATGCACATCTGTCTGGATCACAGTCATAGACCTGGTGTTGTTGACACAACCCCACCCAGCACACACACAAACACAAAATAAAAATCCACCTGTGAGTATTATATTATCTGTTTATTGAGAGGGATCAGCTCAAAGTGTTGCCATAAAGGAGAAACTCTTGTCCTTTCATTGGGCTCCAAGAAAGCATGCTCCATGCTTTGCTCCAGTTGAAACACCAACACAACCACAGACAGTTACTGTGAATCACTGGGTTAGGGTCATAAATCATGCCAACAAATCATCAGTGATGTCACTTGCCCTTAAAGCAAACCTTGATGCTTCATAACTTCTTACTGGATTTCGCGACACATGCTCTGAAACCTCCACACAGCGCGTCGCATCTCTAGCTCTTTCTTTTTGCGCTGCTCTGATGGAAACGTGTCACGTGTTTCGCCTGCGCAGTGAACCAGCGTGATGTGTGAATATATTCACTGTAAATAAACTGAACTTTGCGTTTATTTATAGTGTTTTTCTGCTTTCCAACTTCCCTCTGTCACTGATATTTCAGATTTCATCTGTAAGTCAAAACCTTTTACTTGTCAGACCCCATTCCTCTGCTTCCCCTCATACCTGCTGTCATCTACTCTTCACTTACCACTGAACCGTTCCTGCCATCTTCAAAGTTGCTGCCATCACCCCAGTACTGAAAAAAACTGGCTTGGATCCCAATAATTTTGATAATTTACCACATCTATCAAAAAATCTCTAAAAGACAGTTGCCACACAACTCCACTCATACTTAACTAACAATGATTTATATGAACAGTTCCAGTCTGGTTTTCGCCCCTCCCACAGCACTGAAACAGCGCTAATACAAATACCCAATGATCTTCTCGTGGCAGCTGACAGAATTTCCCAGAGGAACCCACCCGAGGGATTAATAAAGTTTTATCTTATCTTATCTTATCTTGACTCTGGTTTACTCTCCATTCTTATTCTCCTCGATCTAAGTGCTGCTTTTCATTCTATCTCTCTATTCTCCTCAGTAGGCGAGCCTCCATCGGTCTCTCCCATATCCCACTAGCCTGGTTTAAATCACTCAGTTTATTCGGCTTAAATCCTTCACTTCTCAGCCCTTTCCTCTGGTCGCAGGCGTGCAGGGATCTGTCCTGGGGCTCCTTCTTTTCATTATCTAGCTTCTTCCGCTTGGACACATTTTTCATAAATACAGGATTCAGTTTCACTGCTATGCTGATGACACCCAGCTTTATCTGTCCACTAAACCTGATTCTGCTCTCCCCCGTCCTCCCTCACTCCTGTTTAGCTGAACTAAATTCATGGTTCTCTTCCTATTTTCTCAAACTCAGTAGTAACAAATCTGAGCTCCTCCTGGTCGGCACTAAACAAACACGATCCACAACTAATAGTTTTTCTATTACAATCAATAACTCCAAGAGTTTCTCCATGTGTGAAAAGTCTGGGTGTCATCCTCGATAGTACTCTATCTTTTAACTCACACATCAATAACTCGGTCTGCATATTTCCAACTCCGTAACATAATCCGTCTCCGTCCTTTTCTCTCCCCACATGCTGCTGCCATTCTTCTTCATAGCCCGGTCACTTCCTGGATCAATTACTGCAACTTCTTTCTGGTCTTAGTCAAAAATCTGTCCATCAGCTTCAACGTGTCCAGAACTGCTCGTATCATCACCAGGACCCCTTCTATGCACCACATCACCACATCGTTGGGATTCAGGGAGGGGGAGTGTGTGTCTGTGTCAGTGTACATGTGTGCGTTTGTGTGAGGATGTGTGTCCTGTGTTCAGCCTGAGAAAGTGTCCTTTCGCACAGTTAAGCGAAGATCAACAGTCTGCAGCCTCCCACTTCTGCCACCCGTCCATCGTGTATCCGGCAGGGAACGTCCCTCCAGGACAATCGGGCTCTCCCGAACCCAGACTCCTCGTCAAGAAGAGAGTATCAAAATGCGCTGAGGGACCAGTTGATCTCTTTAGAGTTTTTCTACAAAGTTTAAACGATGAATTAAAGAATGAGTTTGCTGCTAAGGAGTTAGCTGCCTCGCTGCATTGTTTTATTGCAATGTGCATTAGAGAAGATGGCTACATCTGTGACCAAAGAAGAAACAGAAACTCTCTCCTTCAGCAGAAATACAGTGGAAATGGCCGGAGGCAGAGAGAGGGATCCGATGACAAAGGGGGAGCAACCAATGCAGCTTGGTGGCGTTTCTCTCCCTCTGAGCACAGAAGCAGGTTAATGTAGCCAGAAAGGCGATTTCATTGATTCTTTCATTGAAAGACTTTTCCCTATCGTGGCTCATGATACGTTCAAAACTCTCATTATACACTTGCTCTCCACACTCCGAGCATTAACTGACTCCATGGTAGAACGACGCTCTGGCTCTGAAGCTCTTCAAGTAACACTCGATGGACTTCCTGATATAACTCATAAGATCCGCCTCTCTCTGCGTCTCTTATATTCGTTTGAAGAACTACCGTTTCCCATCCTCATCTCCAGACCCATCTGTTCTTCCCATTTAACACAATCTGGCTGAAGTACTTTGAAAGGATTTAGCACTATCTCTCCCCCATCATAGAACATATGACTATGATAGGCCTCCTTCCCAGTGCTTCACTTTCCACCAGACAGCTGTATAGCGTGTCTAAACCTGAATGGGGGGTGGGCGGTGAAAAAATACTCATTAGCTGCAGGCATCATCTTCCTCTACCCTAGGTTCTTGTTTTTTAGTTGTCAAGAAGAAAGACAAAGCCCTGCAGCCCTGTTTTGACTTCCTCAGGTTGAACAAAATAACTGTTATAAAAATATACATGGCCTCTACTGGCATTTGCTTTCAAGCTGTTACAGGGAGCCACCATTTTCATCAAACTGGAATCATCTGGTGTGGATTAGGGAGGCGGACGAATGGAAGACAGCCTTAACATCCACCTGGGCCACTTTGAGCATCTGGTAATGCTAACACTGTGTTTCATGGTGAACAATGTCCTCCAGAATTTCATTAACCATTTAGGTTTTGTCTATGTAGACAAAACCCTGATCTTCTCCTGGTCCCTCCAAGAGCACGAGTCCCATATCCTGAGTGCCTCCTTAAAAACAAACTGGTTAAGTGAGAGAAGTACAAATTTCACATTGACACAGGTTCGTTCTTCCGGCACATTGTTGAGATGGAACACCTCAAACCTGAACCAGCTAAGGTTCAAGTAGTGATCGACTGGCCAGTTCCAGTTAACAGAAAATAGAAATTTGCATCTGTTTGGGTTTGTGAGCAGGCTTCCATTATATGGCTTAGTGTTTCATGCCCTCTTTAAAGCCTCTACCTACACCGCTCACCCATAGTCCCATATAGCTCTTGACCTTTGTCACTGGTCAACTCCCCTAGGTAAATAACACAGCAGTACTTACCACTATTGATCACTGCTCCAAGGATGCTCACTTTGTTGCTCTGCCCAAGTTTCCCTCTGCATTGAAGATCATGCAACTCCTCCCCGACCATGTTTTCCGGCTTCCCTCTGGACATAGTGTCTGACTGCAGAATACTTCTGCATTCGCTTCACAAGTCTGATGAGAGTTATGCACTGCACTCAATGCCAAGGTCAGTCTGTTCTCTGGCTTTATCCTCAGACGAACAGCTAAGCATCAGGTATTGGAGGCCGCCCTGTGCTGCATTGCTTAGAGCTCCCAGCTGGCCTGAATAGAATATGCCCATACCACGCCTTCTTCATCGACCGGACTATGTCCCTTTAAGTCATCTCTCGGATACCAGCCTCCACTCTTTTGATCTGGTGAAGGTGAGCACTCAGTCCAACTGCATCTCCGCAGATGCCGCTGCCTCTTGAAAGCCACCAGGAACAAAATAAGCACCTAGCCGATCGCAGCAGAATCCCAGAACCCATCGACTGTCCTGGTCCAAAGGTTTGGCTTTCCACTCATGGTTTTACCCGTCTTTTCAAAATACAAAAAACTGCCCCCTAAATTTATTGGGCCTTTAGAGTTAGCTTCCATGGTTAACCATGTGTCTGCCCAAATCACCCCACAACATAGAAATCCACAAAGTCTTTCATGATTCCCAATTAAAATTTGTTTTTTCCAGTCCGTTGGGCCCATCCTTCAGACCACCACCAGCAGCAGAGTCATTGATGCCTTCTCAGTTACATGGATTATGGACTTCAGACACCATGGGAGAGGCATCCATGGAGTGGAAGGGATACAGCTCAGTCCTGGCTTCCACAGGCCCCAGTTCTGGATAGAAACATGATTAGGAAGTGCCACTGCCAGCGGGGTGTGTACTGTCATGGTCCCTCAGTCCTCCCTGATTGATTTCTTTGGGTTTGTTTCCTATCTGTGTCTCTGGCTCAGCTTTCTCTCTCTCCTCTGTCTGTGTGCATGGGTGAGACTCCCACCTTTGACCTGACACACCTGTGGCAGTCACCCTCCTGATCCCAATGATCTTATTAGCAGCCACTGCTTAAAGTAGTGGCTGGCTGCCGTTCTTGGCTGTATGTTGAAGTACACAGTTAAACTGTGGCTCTTTCTCCTCCATGTGTTTGTCCTACGCAGATTCCTGGATTCCCTTCCCTGGTGTCGTGAGCCAAATCCTGACTTGAGAAAGAGATTTTTTTTGAAGATCACTGGATGTCCCTTCCTCCCTGGACCCCTGGAGCACGATTCCCCTTTTGGATAGTGTTGTTGTGTAAATATATGCACTGTAAATGAACGCACTGAACCTTCTGAGTCATGCACTTGAGTCCAACCTGCTCTTTTGGGCTGCAACTCCATATTTACAATAGCTTTACAATATTATATATTAATATTATTACCATAGTGGGCAGCGGGCCTTTTTAACTATAGTCACTGCAGTTCACAACATGTCACCATACACATGGAGCCTTGGGGGGCAGGTTCATTACCCAGGGGTTGGTGGGTGGGGCTGCTGCAGTAATCAGCCATTCACTGCTTTGTGCATCTTAGACATTCTTGGAGGTCGAGATGTCCTGGATCTTTGTCTGTGTGCCTCTGGCTCCATGGGTGGGGGGTTATTGTTGCTTCCAACACTCTCTCACACGCCACAAGAAGATTGTTTATTTGTGAATCTGTGCATTTTCATCGTTTTCTTTTCCAGGTACTGTGTTTTTTTTCTTTCTTTCTTTTGTTCTTACATGTGCAGCAGTCGGTGATACATCGTGTTTTCCTATTGGTCTCAATCCTTTTATTTTATTTCTCCCTGTTTTGTTCTGCCTGTCAGTTTTATACTGTAATAACTGATAAAACACTAAAGATACTTTTTCACTCTTCTTTCAGCTGCAGACTGCTGGCTGTGTGCTGCATGGCCTTCCTGTGATACTCTGCCACATAATGCAAAGCCCAAAACTTTTACTTAAATATACTTCAGTAAATAGAAACAAACAGATACAAATGTGTCAGATTGTTGTGAATTTATTTATAATGTAAATCCACTGAAGAAAAAAAGGGAAACAATGTATCAAATATGAAATGTTTGTTCTTTCTGTGAGGAACCAAAGAGGATCTATTTATAGATCACATTTTTAATAAGAACTATTGTGTCAAATCATTTATGTGTTAAAATGAAATTTGGACAGGTGATTAGAGGAGCCTGTTTTTATCAGTATGTATATTAGAGGTGGGGAAAATGGATACTGTGTAGCATGGTGATATTTTGTTTGCTAATAATGTATGGATACAGGGACAGCAGAAATCGATATTTTGTTACAAAAAGGTTTTTGTGCTCTGACTTCAGAGCATGTTGATCCTTTTTCTGAGCAAGAATCCTGACATTCCTTCACTGTCCAAATGTGTTTAACTTGTTTTTGGCAGCAATAAACATGACAGTTTACTTATTTTAATTTAAGACATGTTTTATTTTAATTAAGTTTAAAACTTTTTTATTTAATGTAAAATTATATTTTGTTTTAATTTACTTTCAAATTCTTCAGTTGCTGAAGGGGCTGCATAGTTTTCATAAACTGCATAGTTCAGAATAGCTATAATTGTACCAGATGGTTGATTCAGTTAAGTTGGACTAGACTGTAATACAAACCGTTCAGTTTGTCAACAATCAAACTGAAATGAGAGAAAGACTGAGTGTGAGACTTTGATATTAGAGAAAATGAATATTGATAAAGTTTACCTTTATGTACAGAATCTGAATATCGCAAAATATTTTTAAAAATTGCAATATTATCTTATCGTGCATTCCCACCTCTAATGTATATTAATGTAAATATTAAGAGCAGGGACAGATAATATATTGGCTTTTTTGTTGTTTTTTCCTCCAGAGGAACCCATGATTGCGAGCTGCCTGTCCAGGCAGGTGGCTCTGCCCATGACTCCCAGCAGCCATCCTGCTGCAGCCATGGCCGTGCAGACAACCGCTCTGGAACAGCTGAGAGAGAAACTGGACAGTGGCGAGCCGCCGCAGAAGAAGATGATGATGGAGCAGCAGAGGATCATGCAGCATGCCCTGCAGCAAAACCTGCTGGCAATGGCCTCCCAGCTACCCCTCAACATCAAACTTAACAACAGAGGTAAGAACAGTCATTTAAGGTTTGAGTGCTCTTTGGTTGGTGTTGTATGTGCATCTTTGTCATTTCTTCATTTCATTTTCCAGTTAAAACCAGTTTATGTAAAGTCTTTAATTTCACAGTGTAAACTTCTAAATTTCCAAACCAGTGTTGAGGGCATGACCTCTGTGTCCTGCAGCCCTGTCACAGCCGTCTCTTTGCATGGCAATGAAACTTCTAAGGACACTAAAAAGGGTCAATTAAGAGAAAGTCTTCAGATGCTCGTGGATGTAATACTATCTAACGCAATCTGGTGTCCACTGAAGCCTCTGCAAGAACCTAAATGGACAAAGAAATAGATTTTCCTGTAGTTTAGCACTGTTGCTGTCACGGCCAGCGGGGGCAGACGTGTGGAGAGTGTGTGTGGTGGACCCAGGCGCGAACACAGGCAAGGTGACTGGAGTGAACTTAAACTGAAAGCGAGCCTTTAGTTGGGCTGATGCAGAAGTGAGTAGACAAAACATAACAGGGACAGACTGCAACTAACCAAAAACCTAAACTGGAAAAACTAACCTGACTGAAAGGAATAACTATGACCACCGTGAACAGAATGCTGTGCAGATGCATGGAAACTGTGAACCAAATGGCGTGACGAAACAGACATGAACATGACCTGCACGCAACCTCATCGTGCGGCTGCATGAAAAACAACATAAACCAAATGGCAAACATGAACTGCACAGAATCCTGAAAAACACTTAACTTGACTAGAGGGGAAGTAGAGCAGACGACGCGACACTGACACAAAGACACACTGGGCTTAAATACACTGAGGAAGTCATCAAGGAATTAGAGACAGAAGGGGAACACAGCTGGGAGGAATAAGACCTAATGAGACAGCAAAGCTAGAAACACTGACATAAGACAGGAACATGAACCTTCAGAGTAAAACAGGAAACAAGACACCATTAAACAAAGACGCAGACACTGACAGACAGACTAGACACTGAACTAAACCTGCAATAAACATGAGAACAAAACCTACGAACTAATCCCTAAACAAGAATAGCTGAAACATAGAGTCATAATCATCATTATCATCATAATAAGAAAAGAATCCAAAATGCAAAAACACACCAAAACATAACTCAAAATACTGGGTCAAACTGACCCAGAACCGTGACAGTCGCAGCCTGAGTTCCTTTTATTGTCGCAAAGAAATCCGACAGTTAGATGTTTTAGTTGTGTAGGCCGTTCCTTTCCATTCACACTAACTTTGTGCACTAAGAAGGTTTTTCATCTGTAGTCTTGTTCATTCTGTTTCCCTTAACATAGTTAAATGTGCTGTTTAAGCTACTTCATCACCTGTTCAGTGCTTCATGACCACATGTGTCATTTTACAAAACTCTGATACAATCTGAAGTATTTTAGTAACAAAGTGTTTAACGTGGTCGTACTCGGATGGTGTTGCTGTTAAAGGTGTTTTGTGGCACTACGAGGTGAAGTCACAAACAAACACATTTATGAACACGTGTCAGGAATGATGAGTCCAGCTGTTTGAGGACATTTCTGAACCTTGAACATGGAGACACGAGGTGGTTAGCATGAATGAACATTTCACATAACAGATTTAACTATTGTTACTAATACAGGATGATCTGGTCACTTTATGTTTGTGTAAACACATTTAAGGCTGATTTGAGTGTAAATCTGAGCCTGACTCAGAAACGTGTCACAAACGGTGAAATACCTGAACCACTAACATGCACAGAATCCATCATGTAACGTGTCACTACAGACTCATCAGACTCGAGGTGTTTTTCTCGTGCTGATCATGAGCGAGTACGCCCTCCTGCCGCGGCTTCGGCTGCAGCCGGCACAGCTCATGAAAATCCATAAGTCACATATGACTTAATGATAGCGGTTAAAGGAAGAATGAGAGGCCCAGCTACTCAAGTGTGATATCATTTCTGTGTGCACCAGTGCCTCGCACATATTAGTCATAATAGCTGCCTTGAATTTGATAGGTGATGGAAGAATGAGGTTAATTCCCACACTGGCCATCCAGCTCTGTCAAAAACAAACCCTGTTATTTAAGATTACACTGAAAAACTATTGTTATTAAATGGATAAATTTGTGTTTACAGATGTTTTAGTGCAGCAGCCACCAGCTGAGATCACTGTGTGCTCGTCTGTTCTCTGATTTTGTTCAGTTAAAAGTTTATTTTGTTTTAGAGTACTATCGACACGCTGCGCTTTCTTTCTGCTGGTTTCCATTCTGAAATGGCAAAAGTTAACGACATTTCTGTCATTTAAGAACCTGGCCAAGTTTTCCGACTGTGTCGTGATAGGATTCATCCATAATTGACATGCAGAAATAGCTGCGCCATCTTTTGACAGCTCTTTCTCCCCAGAACTCTTTAATAAAGCTCTCCTTATCCTGTCACTCTCTGAATTATCACCAATACTCTTCTTGCTTCTTCTGTTCCTTTTCTAAATGCTCATATTGAGTTTTTTCTCTCTCCTTCTGTGCCCCTTCTCTTGACAGATGATAGACAAGAGACTGCATTGAACCTGTCTACCAACGGCATTAGCAGCATCAACATGTCAATAGAAATAAATGGAGTTGTCTACACAGGTAAATAGAGGGGCCGTTTGCTGATGTAATTGCAGGCAGGAAATTCAATAAGTTATAGGAGCACCCTGGTGCTTAGTCCTCTACACAATTTGATGTCTTTGCTATAAAATCCATCGTAATGAAGTGGCAGTCCAATAGTGTTAAAAAAGTTAAATATCTCAAAATTGGGCCTGTGAATGTGAAGGCTTATTTTCTGTGTGTGTGTGTGTGTGTGTGTGTGTGTGTGTGTGTGTGGATACAGGTAGCTTGTGCCTTGTAGTAATTACTGCATCTCTCCTTTAACATAGCCCGTTCATATCATCGTGCTATCGTCTCTAAGCTCTCTCTGAAGTTCTCTGCAGAGCTTCCAGCTGCTATTCTCAGATCACTCTGTGGATCTTCGTTCACTGGACCTCAAACTTGCACAAAGACCAAAGATCAACTTATGCTTCAAACTGGCCTCTAACATATCTGAAGGATCGTAGCTGGTGAGGGGTCCCTGCTAACTGGTCATTTGCAGTTACCAGTAGATTTCAGTGTCCACAGTGTCTGCGAATCAAGTGAGGAGCAAAAATTTGCCATTTTTTCAGCACTGAACAGGTTGAATGTGTCACTGCAGTCTCACTCTGCTAAATCTTGTTCAATTCAGTTTTATTTACACAGCACCAAATCACAACAACAGTCGCCTCAAGGCGCTTTATATTGTAAGGTTGACCCTACAATATTACATACAGAGAGAAACCCAACAATCATATGACCCCCTATGAGCAGCACTTTGGGGACAGTGGGAAGGAAAAACTCCCTTTTAACAGGAAGAAACCTCCAGCAGAACCAGGCTCAGGGAGGGGCGGGGCCATCTGCTGTGATTGGTTGGGGTGAGAGAAGGAAGACAGGATAAAGACATGCTGTGGAAGAGAGACAGAGGTTAATAACAGATATGATTCAATGCAGAGAGGTCTGTTAATACATAGTGCTCTTGCTGCAGCATTTTTGATTAATTGAAGGCTTTTCAGGGAGTTTTTAGGACTTCCTGATAATTATGAATCCAGTCGTCCAGCCTGGAAGTAATAAATGCATGAAGCAATTTTTCAGCGTCACTCTGAGACAGGATAAAGGGATGGTTGGCTCAAAAGAGCTCTGACTTTTTGTCAGCCTGGCTACAGAGCTGAAGAGAAACCTGGGGTTGTTCTTATTTTCTTCAATCAGTGATGAGTAGTAAGATGTTCTGGCTTTGCGGAGGGCTTTCTTATAAAGCAACAAACTATTTCTCCAGGCTAAATGATGATCCTCTAAATTTGTGACACGCCATTTCCTCTCCAGATTACGAGTCATCTGCTTTAGGGTACATGTTTGAGAATTATACCACGGGGTCAGGTACTTCTGATTAGAGACCTTAGTTTTCACTGGAGCTACAGTATCCAGAGTCGTACGTAGTGAGGAGGTGAAATTGTTGGAGCAGCGTTCAGGTAGCTGCTCTGCTCTGTGTTATGCACAAAAACAACATTGTTTTATTTTATTTATGGAGCATTATTATTTAATAAATGCTGATAATTCTGAGTAATTGTTTCTTGTACATCTACGCTGCATGATAATAAAGGTGCCTGTGTGAGATCTGGGACACAGCTTTGACTAAGAACTCTCTTTTTGTTCTGACTTTATGGCTTTAAAAAATACAGAGATATATATCGTATATCTCCATCCAGCTAAAGAATATCGAGACATGAATTTTGGGTCATATCGCCCAGTCCTAAATAATATTGCTGTACGTGTGTCTTATGTCAGATTATTCCTTTTGCTTGTTAAAACAAACAAAACGATGTTTTTGTCAGCCTGTGAATTTCATTCTCTGGTCAGCTCCAAGACCCACTTCATCTTTTTTGATAAAACCTGTGAGGGATACCAAAATAAATCCTTTCGTGGTTTATAAAAGCGTCTGAAAGAAACACACTCTGAAATCTGATGTTAGCGCAGAGTTCAAGGCTAACTCGATGTTTCTCCACAGGCGTCCTGTTTGCTCGGCAGTCGCCCACAGCAGGGATGGCAGGACACCACGGGAAACATCACGGCTGTCAGACTCAGGGAAAAAGCAGCCCTACAAAGTTCCAGCCCTCCTCATCCTCCTCGTCCTCTTCTTCTTCTCTCCACGGACACCGAAACACCTCCCCCTGACCCCCCACTTCTTCTCACCTCCCCCTCCAGTCCCAGTGAGAAGAACCATGTTACTACATCATCAGATTAACTCCAGTTTATTTCAGTTGTGGTTTACTCGACATCACAGGTGAGCAAAGCACTGATTAAAGCAACTGTTGCATATGGACATCTACCTGCCCCCCCCTCTCCAGGGTTACTTTTAACCTGTGTGACAGAACATTGTTCATGTCCTCAAACACATCTAGTTAGTGTGGAAAAGTTCACTCATCAACCCAACATACCACCACGGTGAGCCAAAGACCCCCCCCCCCGCGCTGAAATGATGTTGCAGCTGAAACCATGGTTTTGATTTCTGTAACTTTGTGACAAACCTCAGAAACAGACTGTTTACAGTGGATACATGAAGGACTGATCCAAAAACAAGACGCACATCAGAGGTGAAAACCATCTGGTTCATTAGATAAACAGATACTCAAAGACTGGTGCAGATGTTCGTTCACACGCTAGCAGCTAAAGTGATGTGTAGATTTACTCTCCTCTCCACTGCATGGCTCTGTCCACCCGTTAACAGTCCTGTAAGCACAGCGTGTCTCAAAGCCATGTTGTTCACAACACAAAGATCAGCTACACAATTAATTAGAATAATTTGTTTGTTAGGTTTCCCCAAAGCCTGAGTTTGCTGTAGTGTATAATCATATGATAGTTGCCTAAGGTGTGTATAAGTAAGTATAATAACCACTCCGATATTAAAGCTGCATCTTGACACTAGAGAAATCCCACTGTAGCTTTTCAAGTGCAAAGAGCTGCTGTTCAGTGTGTTTGTGTCTTCACCGTAACCAGAACGTCTCCATCGTGGGATTAATCGTTTAAAAATATGTAAACATAATTAGAAAGCAGGCGTGTTTTTTTATGTCCTCTCTGCTTTCAGGATGTTATTATTATTATTATTATTATTATTATTAACAGCTTATGTTAAAGTAATGAACGTGTTGTTCTGAGGGACTTTATGTTGAGTGTGATTTTTACCCTGAGTAAGATTTTGTAAGCTCTTCTGACCAAACCACACGTGTAAAGTCTGTGCTGAGGTTGATGTTCAGCAGATGTTCAGCCGTGGACACCACGCTGAAGGGAAATTTGTTTCTAGTACATCTGTTAAAGCAGTTTGATCCTGTGTCATCACTCTGCTTCTTTTCAATCTTCTTGAATGCTCGTTGGCAAAACTTCACCAAACCACCGACACACAGACAAACATTAATACAAAATATACCTCATACGTTTACTTATTATTACTGTTTTAGTTCAGTGGATCACTTTTATATGATTAAACAAGAGACACACATCTACCTCATTCATTATACAACGTGCCAACAATCATGTCTACATGGCAACTTTCATATCCATGTATTTATGAACCAGCAAGTTTACGGAGCTTTTTCACGTTACACAAAAAGAATCAAGATGGAAATGAACAGAAAGAAGAAATGATGGTGGCACAAGTGTAAAAGGTTTTTAGATATAAATATGTGTTCATACTTTTTGTGACTGATTGTAAGAAACTGCAGAAATGAATTTGGGATCTTTCATCTTTCTCAAAATGACGCAGCTTTACATTTATCGTCCATATTTACAGCAGGGAAATTGTTATAATTCAAGTCAAGTCAAGTCAAGTTTATTTATAAAGCACATTTAAAAACAACCAAGGCTGACCAAAGTGCTGTACAATAAAATACAAATATAAAATACAATAAAACACAAGAACATAAAACACCTCACTGATAAAACAATAAGTTAATACAGTAAGTTAAACCTTGCTAAAAGCCAATGAGAAGAGGTGAGTTTTAAGAGCAGTTTTAAAAGTTCCTAGGCTTGTGGAGAATCTGATGTGAGGAGGTAAACTGTTCCACAGTCTGGGTGCAGCCACAGCAAAAGCCCTCTCTCCCTTAATTCAAGCTGATATCAGCCTGAAACTGTCTACTGCAGTGTTGACAAACACTAAAGCAGGGGTCGGCAACCTGCGGCTCTTTAGTCCTTTTAGTGCGGCTCCGCGTGGTTTGGGAAATATTTTTTTTTTTTAAGTATTTAGCTGAAGTGTATTTTATTTATGTTAGCTCTTTTTTTAACTTGTAGTTCTAAATTGGAAGATTATTGTGATATTGAAATATAAAAATAAAATTATATTCTATTATTTTTTTAATCGTTCAAAATAAGCGTCACACTTGCGGAAGCCGATATACCCGCCGAAACGCCGTGCATTTATCGAGACTTTCAACCCCAGGTAAGCGAATTATGGATCTTCGGATCCACATTATGTCAGCAGCTGTTCTCCACCGTGAACTATGTTAAAACAAACACCGCTCACGCCTCACAGATAACAGCTTACAGTCCTGCGTGAAGATGAAAGTGACTTCGTACAGCCCGTACGGCAGAACCGACGCTGTTATGCAAACAGCGTCGGTTCTGCTCAGGTGCGTCCGCCTCCCCTGCAGCGGCGCTGCAGACCACGCCCCGCCACACACATTAATCAGATAAAATACATATTTAGGCTGAATTTTGCAAACATCTATTTTTCATTTTTTAGCAGCATAGTGCTTTTTTTCCAATTATTTTTTTTAAAAGTCAGGTCAAGGCTCCAAAAGCCCAAAGGCGATATAAAGGTGGCGGCTCACAACAGTTTTTGTTTGCTACATAGATCATTTTAGTTCAGCTGGGTGTCTTTCCTTTTGTTATATTTCTTTAAGAGTTCAAAATGTGTTAATAACATAAATAAAATGTAATTTTCTCTGTAGCACTTCATGGATTCAAGCAACACGCCTTAGTTGTTCACACAAAGCATAAAGGTAAAAAAAACAAACAATATATGCAGTGTTATCTTCATTTTAGATGTCAAAAAGTATTTGCGGCTCCCAGTGTTTTCTTTTGCATGGAAATCGCGTCCAAATGGCTCTTTGGGTGTTAAAGGTTGCAGACCCCTGCACTAAAGACATCATGAAATGCTATAATTACTTAAACTCGCATACAAATGTTTGATGTTTATCTTAGATTCACTCAGTTATCATTACGATGCATTCGCTTCAAACATGATCAGGAACGTTTCAGTGGCTCCGAGCAGAGAACAACAAACAGTTTGGAGTATTTACATCATTGACTTCCACGTACAGGCCGGGCTGGCTGATGCTACAGATTTCAGTGACGTCCCACAGACATCAGAAATATTTGAACAAAATGATGAAGAACATTTTGTGTTTGTTGCTTTTTGCTGTCATCATTAAGCAGCACAGCAGTAACATTATTCTCTTTGAGTCCTTCACATCACGTGTTTGGTGACACTGAGCTAACATTCCCAGATATTCACTTCAGTCCCATCACATTTAGGAACATTACCCTCAGATTCCTCCTCATTCATTTCAAAGCAACATATGAAGAGTTCGTGGAGTGTAAGCATGTAGCTGAGTTGTGTCTATATTTCAGATTTAATAACGGCAAAAATGGCAAAGACACAAACGCAGCACAGAAATGTGACTCACTGGGAGGTAACGGAGTGTTGCAATCAATACTTTGTATTAAATCACAAATATATCTCTGTATGTTTAATTGTGGGTCCTGAATCACAAATATAATTTGTTTTAAACCTTAAAACTCTAAGAACATTCACTGCTACCTGCTGTCGTTGAACTGTTGTAACTAAACAAATCGCAGCCACGGACACGTGAACCTGGTGTGGAGACGCTCCAGGACCAGTGAGACTGTCTCTTTCTCAGCATCCTGCAGGATGATGCCCACTACGTCATTTAATTCTGTTTTATTTGCATCCAAACACAACAACAATGGCCTCGAGGTGCTTCAGCAGCTCAGGTAACTGCGTGGCTGAAACATTTCACTTGATTTTGAGCTCATCGAGAGCAGAGAACCAAAGAGAAAGCAACACCTCCGCATGCAGGAAAAATGTAACCAAATAACATGTATTGTATTTGATCTATGATATGCTCTGCTTGTAGTTTTTAGACAATGACTGCGTTATGAGTTGTGTGTAAAGCTGTAAATGTTTCCCTTTGTTTGAATACATCCAGTGGATTATCACTGGCTTGTGGTGCTCAGGGGTAAAAATGTGTCAAAAACAGTTGTGATGGATTTTCTGGGTTTACCATTTGAGTTGTGGTGCATTTAGAAATAAAAACCTGCGTTTAACGCAACCTTTCTATTGTTCTGTACAAATGTTTGTGTTACCAAATGCATTTATATACACACAATCAGTATCTCGGGTTCTGACAAACTTGACTTGTGATGCATCCTGAAAACATTCTCATTATTACTTTTTTATTATTTCTTGTTCTACTGCAAGAAAACAGTGAAAACATTAGTTTCAGAAACAGAAAACTGCAAAGTCCTTTTCAGCAGATGCAGTTTGTCGAGTGCAGCATTAAGCAGGTAAAATGCTGTAAAGATTGGTTAATTAAGACTGAGAATCCTGATGTAATTAGGGGCAGCAAAGATTAGCGGTTGTCAATGGTGCAGCTAGGATTTGCAGTAATAGGTTTATTATTGGGGCTTGCTGAATGTTACTTTATACTTCTGAATAAACAAAAACAAATTAGGAGCAGTCATCCAATAAAGGGTTATCTTGTCAAGGGCTGACAGAAATCCATGCCCCTATAACACAGTGTTAATTTTATGCACCACTGACAAACACAATGGTAATCAATAACAACACTATAAAATAAGGTGAAGCATCACTCTGAGCTGAAGGTGCTGGATGGATCCATGAACAGAAAAACCATTCTGGCAGTATTTTCGGCGTTCCTCCTGTGCACAGTGTTACACAGCAGGAAAGAGCTCGCCTCTGCTACTGAAGGACGAGCATGTGAAGTGCAAACTGCACCCACAAAAAACTGCTGCCATGCACTCAACATCTGTAAAGACAACATGCTACACAAAGGTAGACATATTAAATCTGCTGATCTTCAGGAGTAACAAATGTAGTGATGAGTGCTTGAGCTTGCAGTTTCACCTCCATTTCTACATGTTTCTATAGTTCAGTATATTGTAAGGTAAACACAGTCATACAGACTCAATCAAATGACTCCCTACGAGCAAGAACTTGACTTAACTAATGAGTAAATACAGAGTGGTGTATAAGCACATGGTCAAGGGGTGAGACAAACATGTTGTAGGGTAACTAAGGGAGGATTCAGGGTCACCTGGTCAAGCCCTAACTATAACCTTTGAATTATAGACGCAGTCTAAGAGTTAAGAGCTCTATTGGGGTCACACGGTACTATAAGAAACACTACATGTATTAAGGCCGATTTACATCATGGAGCGCTGTTCTTAATAGCTGGATTTAAGAAATCAGTGCTTTTGGAACATGTTTAGCGCCATATTCAGTCAGTCAGAAACTTTACACCACTGGGTTGGCTGATTACTGGTGGCCAACATCAGTTTATGTGTTGGAGATCATGTATCGCAATTTCAGGAGCGGGACCACGTCTCCAAATACGCTCCTTCCAGTTGTCATCTGTAGAGGTTCCCCCAGTTCTGGAAGCTGGTCATTTTTGTTTAGGTGCCCCACCCTCCCTCCTCGTTTTCAATTCTTTAACTTCTTCCTTTCTATTTAGTACACGGGGATCTGCCAGGCCCGGGAGCCCCCATCCCCCTTTGAGGCCTTCCCCAAACCGCAGCTCACTTCATGTCAAAGCCATTCACCTTTACCTACCAAAACACTGTCAAACCTAAGATGATGTGGGCCCAGCTAGTGAAAGCTAATTAATAAAAGAACCCAAAACTCAGCGGAATAGAAAAAACTCAAACTAAAAACCAGTTTCGGGGTCACTTTTGTTCAACAATAAGTAAACAGAGCAAGGATTTCATTCTTTTTCTTTAGTAGTAACTGGCTCATCGTTTGGCTAGCTGCCCTGAAACAAGAAAGTCCACCTGTTAGCCGTAATGTTCAAGTTGTAAAGCACTATGATCAACCTATCTCTAATAATCAGCTATATGAATCTATTCAAGGTGGCTGCAGTTAAACCTTTACTCAAAAAGCATCTCTAGACCCAGCAGTCTTAGCTAATTATAGGCCAATCTCCAACCTTCCTTTCATATCAAAAATCCTTGAAAGAGTAGTTGTCAAACAGCTAACAGATCATCTGCAGAGGAATGGTTTATTTGAAGAGTTTCAGTCAGGTTTCAGAGTTCATCACAGCACAGAAACAGCTTTAGTGAAGGTTACAAATGATCTTCTTATGGCCTCTGACAGTGGACTCATCTCTGTGCTTGTCCTTCTTGACCTCAGTGCAGCATTCGATACTGTTGACCATAATATCCTATTAGAGCGATTAGAACATGCTGTAGGTATTACAGGTACTGTGCTGCAGTGGTTTGTATCATATCTATCTAATAGACTCCAGTTTGTGCATGTAAATGGAGAGTCCTCTTCACACACTGAGGTTAATTATGGAGTTCCACAGGGTTCAGTGCTAGGACCAATTCTGTTTACATTATACATGCTTCCCCTAGGCAGCATCATTAGAAGACATAGCATACATTTTCACTGCTATGCAGATGACACCCAGCTCTATCTGTCCATGAAGCCAGATAACACACACCAATTAGTTAAACTGCAGGAATGTCTTAAAGACATAAAGACTTGGATGGCCACTAACTTTCTGCTTCTTAACTCAGATAAAACTGAGGTTATTGTCTTATCCCCATCTTATCTTAATGACCTTGTAGTACCATATCACCCTATTAGAGCACTTCGCTCTCGCTCTGCAGGCCTACTTGTTGTTCCTAGAGTATTTAAAAGTAGAATGGGAGGCAGAGCCTTCAGTTTTCAGGCCCCTCTTCTGTGGAACCAGCTTCCAGTTTGGATTCAGGAGACAGACACTATCTCTACTTTTAAGATTAGGCTTCAAACTTTCCTTTTTGCTAAAGCATATAGTTAGGGCTGGACCAGGTGACCCTGAATCCTCCCTTAGTTATGCTGCAATAGACGTAGGCTGCCGGGGATTCCCATGATGCACTGGGTTTTTCTTCTTCACTCACTATGTGTTAACAGACCTCTCTGCATTGAATCATATCTGTTATTAATCTCTGTCTCTCTTCCACAGCATGTCTTTATCCTGTCTTCCTTCTCTCACCCCAACCAATCACAGCAGATGGCCCCGCCCCTCCCTGAGCCTGGTTCTGTTGGAGGTTTCTTCCTGTTAAAAGGGAGTTTTTCCTTCCCACTGTCACCAAAGTGCTGCTCATAGGGGGTCATATGATTGTTGGGTTTTTCTCTGTATGTATTATTGTAGAGTCTACTGTACAATATAAAGCGCCTTGAGGCGACTGTTGTTGTGATTTGGCGCTGTATAAATAAAATTGAATTGAATTAAATTCGTGAATGAGGCTGTGTGGGGGAGAGCCTGTCTGAGTCAGCTGATGCCATCGGGGCTATTTTGTGCAAGAAAATAATCGTTCTTTTCCCGAACACATCCAAACAGATTACTACATGCACATCATAACACAACATGTTAGGATGTGCATGGTGTGGTATATTTTCATAGGCCAATGTGTGCAATGGAAAAGAAGAAAAACCTGGAGACTCAGAGGAAGTGATGTCAAGGACATGTAAGCTTAACAACAGAACAGGACAAACATGGAAGCACATGGCAGAGTGGGGAGACAAAGGACGAAACACAAGGACAGGACTACAGGACCCAGAGAACGAGGCATCGAGACATACACACAGAGACTGATCGAGGGACACGTAGACGAAGACAAACGCACAAAAGGACCTGATAGACAGGAGACCACAAAGCAGAAATAATAAACTCAGAGACATAAGAAGACTAACTCAATACTAACCGTAAAAAACATGAACATTGCAACAAATTATAAATGTAAAATAACATTAACAGAAGTAAACTGTGTAAGTTAGTGAACCAAAGTGTTTTACACACATAACTAATTATCAGACATTGCAGGTAAGTGTCAGATTACTAATACACATCATCTGAAACATCTTTTCTACTATTTCAGCTGCTATCCACACAGCATGTTGTATCATTGCATCGTTAGCCACACCTCTTTAAAGGTCTCAGTAATTGTTCTGAGAGGGAGAGGAAGATTGACGGCTTCCTTCAGCCAGGCGGTGGTTCAGAGGCCCCAGGATGGTGGAAGGATGACTCAGCAGCTCCTGGTCACTCATGTCCTGAGCTTGTCTATGGAAATGATTCTGTTTTACTTATGATACCTGACAGTGTATTTCACAGAATAGCTGCGCAACTGAAGATTCTGAGAAGCATTAAACAATGAATATAAAGTTGTATTAAATTAATTGTTAATTTGTGATTTGTTTGGGTGTATCTCATTCAACTGGAAAGATACGTTTGTTTTATAATCCTTTAAACAGTTTTATAATTTAACTGAATAAAGAAAGAAACATGAAAAACAAAACACAAAAACATTTGCTGCAAAACTTTCTAAAGCTTGACAGCTGTGTTAGGTTTTTCTTATGCACACACACACACACACACACTCACACACACACACACACACACACACACTCACTTATAGTTACAGACACGTGGGACCTTTGGAGGATACGTGTTCCAACACTGATGTGTGGCGTCTATATGGACAGAGTGGCCTTCATGTAGGCCAGCTGCTTGAATGCAAACATATGTTGGCATCTACACACAGAGTCTTTGTTGTTTTCCACGTCTGTGTAATAACATCTCAAACAGGGCTGGAGTTCATCTCTTCATTGTCTCGATGCATCACTGCACTTTATTAACTATTTCTCAGTCAAATGTGCTGAGAGGAGTACCATATGCCACATTTTTCCTTATTTAATGGCATAATTATCTGTGCTGCATGTTTATATATTGCACATAAGCTACAAGTCAAAAGTATTCACTTACCATTCCAAATCACTGAATTCATGTCCACAGGTGTCTAAAATCAGGCACCTGTGCATGCAGCCTGCTTCTACCTCTGTGAAAGAATGGCTCACA
The DNA here is from genome assembly GCF_056152115.1 of Neolamprologus brichardi. Taxonomy (NCBI): domain Eukaryota; kingdom Metazoa; phylum Chordata; class Actinopteri; order Cichliformes; family Cichlidae; genus Neolamprologus; species Neolamprologus brichardi. The sequence continues at coordinate 816,412 of NC_142115.1, read as the reverse complement.
GAACTGTGCTGTGCCGCGACACAATACCACCTATGGAAAAAACCCATTCATGAAGTATCCTACTAAATATTCCCGAGTCAACTGTTAGTGAAACTATAAGAAAGTGTTTGGGAATGACAGCAACTCAGCCACAAAGTGGTGGGAGAATCATAGAGCAGGATCAGAAGTCGCCGACTTTCTGCAAAGTCAATTTCTACAGACCTCTGAACTTGACGTGGCCTTCAGATGAGCTCAAGAACAGCACATGGAGTCAGTTTCAGTGGCCGAGCAGCTGCATCAATGCTTTACATCACCAAGGGCAGCGCAAAGTCTCTTATGCAGCAGTTCAACCACAGTGATGGGTTTGGTTGACCTGTTAATAATTATTCCTAGAGTAGGGCACATATATATACATGCATTCACACTGATGTCTTTAATCATAAAGTAGTAGAAATGACAGAGATGACCACTATACATGGTTAACATGCATATATTTTGGCCTGCAGGTCAATTTAACTCTGATGTTTGTGCTGCTACTGCTGTTGGTGCTTGCAGCACTCTACCTTCCTCTAGTGGTTGGTTGATGCTGACAATGATTGAAATACTTTACCTTCCCCTACTGCTCATTTTGAACTTGATGATGCTCTTCCTCCCTCTAGCATAGGCGGAGCGGGGGGGTGGCTTACTGGGCTTAAGCCTGGGTCATATTTTCAGTGACCCGGGCTTAAGCCCAGTAATTTGTGTAATTACTGAGCTTAAGCTCAGTAATTGTGTAATCTTTTTCATAGTTAGCTGCCTGGTTGACGACTGTATAAAACAAAAACTACACACAATATTCGAAACAGTTGTAAATTCCCCCTAATGTTGGTATGATCCCAGCTCAGGCACTAGGCTGAGCTGGGATCAGACCCAGACTCAGCACAGCACTAACGCATGTGAGCGAGGGGGGAGGAGCTGCTGCCTGCGAGTTTGCTGTAGGAGAAGCGCAGCCAGGCAGACAGTTTGAGCAGCTACCAAAGCAAATCATTGGTACTGTACAAATAATGTGAATATGACGGTGAATCACAAAAGATTGATGTCAAACTGATCACTTGACCCATATCACGTTACTCGCTCTTTGAGTGAATCAACAAAAGGCGAAATGAAAACAACAATGCTGTTTTTTTAGAGTCTCACATGTGTGTTTCATATTTTCAGTTGTTTCCCTCCAACAACTGTAAATAAACAAACTCTCTAAATCGGTTTCAGTGATGTACTGATGAACACAACAATGAACATGAGGAGCTTCTTTCAAAGAAAAACTCTGGTGATGTTATTTTATACATTAGTCTTTGTATGTTGTTCAGTATATTTCTATGCAAAACAAGAGGAACTTCAGTACACAGCAGTATGTTCACAGCTGAAGCCAGAAACTGCATTTTGTTGCCTTGTACTTGTGACATGTGCAATGACAATAAAGTTGAATTCTATTCTAATTCTATTCTATATTTACATACACTTTAGAGAAAAAAACATAAAAACATTTTTTTACAGTTAAATGTCAGAATAAAGAGAGAACGCTGTCTATTTTTATCACTTTCATCAAATGTAGGAGTACCTATACACTAAGTTTAGTGTTAATTAATAAGAAAACTGCAGACGTTTCCATTCGGAGCTGAAGAAGCTTCTGATTGGTTCGTAGAGTCCATGTGAGTAAACTGGTGGCACAGCTGTGGATGCATATAAGGCAAAACACAGAGGCTGTTTCTGTGACATGGGAACATCAAGAGACGTCAACAAAACACCAGGAACAGAACTGTGGAGCTCCATCAGTGTGGCTCAGTTTGAATACAGTTTGGTGCCATTTACAGTTAAGAAACACAGACAGTTTCTCTCTTTACTCTTAAAGTTAACAAATATGTTTTTATATTTATCAACCTAAAAAATAAACATTTAGTCTGATTTGATGTTACAATTAAAAAAGTGTTTTTATATGAAGAGTTTGTAAATATCTGGTTTCAACTGAATATTTGATGATTGTCAGCACAGAGAGAGAGAGGAACAGAGATGAACAAGAGCAGGTGAGACACTCCTGTTAGTCAAATGGTTGTTTGCCAAAACTCATCAGAACATGTATTCAGTATAGTGTATCTTTTTAGGTTTGTTATTTTTCAAATTCTATGTTTATTAAGTTTTGCAGGCTTGTTTGCACAACAAGGCTGAATAATTATATAAACCTTTCTGAATCTAAATAGTGGACTTTGGTAGAATTAAAAAATAATATGGTACAAACTAGTAACTCATCATATTATCTATGGAAAAGGAATACTTGAATAATATTGACCTTGAAAATGTCATTGATACGTTTGTAAAAATCAAGCCTCGAACAGTCTCATGTTACCACAATAAAGAGGTGTTGTCAGTGTCGTGCAGGTCTGGTTTTTAGTGCTACTATCATCTAGTTCTGGTTCTGGTTCTGTCTTGGTTAAGTCCTCAGCAGTCCTGATTTTGAACTGTTGTCCTGTTTTAATTCCGGATCAGTTCTGGGTCTGGTTGAATTGAGGTTTAGTCCTCGTGTCTTGATGCAGCCCTGATTTTGTTCTGCCTTGCAGCTTAAATACAAAACTAGTTTAAGGTGTCCTGCATATGTGATATTTTCTTTTCTTATATGAAGTTATTCTTTTTCAAAAACACAGCCTAATAAATCTTCAACTTCACAGCATGTTTTTCAGTCATTTCTAAACCTCACCTGCAGGCGTAGAAATGCACCTGTTGACAATTTGGGCTGCCTGCATATAAGACCAGCGCTCTCAGTGAGCCTTCACCATGATTTATTCAGTAAGAACTCGAGAAGTGAAAGTAATCGTGCATATTTTGTGTCCCTGAGGAGGTGTATTTGGCTTTCTCTTTCTCTCTTGAGCCACTCACATCTGTTACAAAATGTCCTAAGCCCCTATACATTTTATGCCGAAAGAAATGGTCCCTAATCAAATTTAAAGTCTTTCTGTGCTCAAATGGCCCATTTTCTTATGCAGTTCAATTAAAGTGAGTGAACAGTAAACTTCTGGGAGCGATGAAAAGATGTTTTTGTTTGTCGTTTGCAGGGCATGGTCCCATCTGCCCTGATATTTAGCTTTCCCCACTCCCATACTAAAGCTTTAAATTCAAAGCTCTCAACCTTCAGTTCTTGTGCAGTGGGCCTCTTGTTGTTGAGCTAAATGGATGAAATCTCTGGACAGTGGCTGAACAGTGAATGAAAACTGAATGAGACTGCAATAAGGAATAGACCTCGTTCCTCTTGCTATACCAAGTTGCCCTGTTCAGTTGCTCTGCAAACAGACTTGGTGCACATCTCAAAAACAAGAGGTTCTTTTTATCCTCACTGTTCTTCAACACCTTCTGAGGTTCTGAGGAGGAGACAAAGAAGTGGATGATGCTGCCAAGACTTCATATAGCTAGCTTTGTGAGAACTGTCTTGAATGATCTATAGTCAGACAAGAAATTGAGATCTGTCTAACGTCACCCACTGTTCTAGGATGTTTTCCCTACAGGGGCCACTTCTGCAGGCTCTTTGGTGTGAGCATCTTTTAAAATTATTCCGCTCCTTGGATGAAATAGTTTTATTAATTTTTTTGCTGTGACCTTGATCAATGCTACTGCTAATAAAGTAGAACTGCCCTTACATCACATGATTGTTAAATGACTTACTGTGGACCAAAGTATCACCAAGATAAGGCAGGCAAATGTCATCATGCCCCACAAACACTCCTCCACACTTCTTTGGAACTGTAGTCCAAATGGAGTGATGAATGCAATGAGTGGTTGGCTCCTCATCAAGGAAACCTTGGAGGTATGCTCTCCCCTCATCTACCACTGAGACTGTCCAACATGTCCTGTGCAGTCAGGGAAAAATATTTGAACCCCTGCTGATTTTGTAAGTTTGGCCACTAATAAAGAAATGATCACTCAAAGGATGCACTGCATCTGAAAGACAGGATGAAAGGAGGTACGCCCTTCCCATGAGATCCAGAGGTAGACAGGGAAAGACCCAGGAGACCACAGCCATCCCCCAGGAGTGCTGAATCCCCGAGGTCAAGAGCGAGGCCCCGGATGGAGCTCTCACAGCCAAAGGGCAGGGGTGCCATGGTACCAGAGGCCTGGCAAGCAGCTGATCCTGGCACAAGCCGAGGATGGGACCCCCGGACCCCAGGTCCAAAGATACCGAGATGCCCAAATAAACTCTTATGTCTTCATTTAAAACATTTATTTTTCTTGAGCATAACTTTAGGGAGACATGTACAATGAAACATATTTTCAGGAGTTTAAAAAAAATCTAGTATGGACATCATATTAACGCCATGGGAAGATGAAGGGCAAAGGAAGGCTGTCAATGCAGCGGAGCCTGAAGGTCTCACCAGACACAATCACAAGCAACTTAAAAACAACTGTCTTTTTCCAGTAATTGCTTGTTGCTTTGTGGGATCAGAAAACTGTAAAACTGTCTTGGCTGTTATCTAAATAATGCAACACAAGGAGAAAGATCTATTCGGAAAATAGTTCAAAACTAGTTTCAGCTGTGTCATTTTATATTTAATTGAACTGTACAGTGATAAAAACAATGCAGCCTGAGTTCTTTCATTGCAACAGTAAAGATTCCAAGCATGCAGTGTTTGACAACACTTCCCCGTCTTCTTTTCTTTCCATAAACGTTACTTTCATTTGGCTGAAAATGAAGAAATGGGCTCCATGCCTACTCTAATGATATGTTTCTGTTGTGAATATGAATTCCCAGCATAAAGCTATTCAAATATTTTATTAACTGTCCTGCTGGCACTCTGTCCTTCTGATCCACCTGCACACCTTCAACACCACAGTCACTCAAACTCTATATCCTGGATTTACAGTCTTTCCTGGTTCCTCAGTGTCCCTGTGCTGAGTGGGGTGTAAAGAGTGTCGTCCTGTTAGAGAAACACTGACTGTTGAACAGATAGTTCAGTCTGTACATGTCTGTCTCTTTCACAAACACGTTTTCAGATTCATGGATCCAATCAGTTGATGTTTGAAACTCTTCTAAATGATTGTAAACTTCTTCCTCTTCAGTCCTTTAAAGATGGAAGCTCCCATTATTCCAGGATCCACATGTTGTTTTCTGTCTTTTTCCACTCAAAGCTTCACAGTGAATCTCAGTATGTTGTGTTTCTCTGAGCTCATTAAAATGAATCCAAATGTTTGATTTCTCTTTCTTAATGGGATGTTTCCATCATGGCTGAATAAGTGGACACCCAACAGCACTCAGTGTATCAAATATTAAAGACATCCAGCATCTCATGTTTCTGTCTTTTTATAAAAACAGCTGCTTTTAAAAACTGACCCAATTAAAGAAACATGAACTTCCATATTGATCAGATCAATACACACAGCTCTGATGTCACTAACATCTCCTTGGACTCTTCATTGATGGTGATTTGTGGCCCTCTGCTGGTGAGAAGATGAACTGCACGATGTCAGGTTCATGAACACAGATGACATGAAGTGTTTTTATTCTGCTTTTTCTAATTGTTCAGGGTCCTGCTCCAGGAAACAGCTTCAACAAACTCAGAGTTTCAAAATAAAACAGTTGATGTGAGTTGGAGAAAAGAGTCATTTGAATCAGTTTAACCACTCTGTCATCATCAGAATCAAGTTTGATATCAATTTGATCCTGAAGGAAACAGTGTCTTTGGTCCTCTATGGATTCTAAAAATTAGGACGCTTGTTTTCATTTGTAAATCAGCATCCATCCATCATTTTACACACAGGTTGGTTTCACTGAAGAAGTGCCTCCACCTTTCTGATGGTGTCTCACAGCTTGGAAAGCACTGAGGTTTGGGGACAGGTTTAATTTCTAACTGCATTTTTTAAAATTATTTTCAATATATATGAGTGCCTGTGTATAAATACACAAACAATACACACATGCTTTCAATTGTGTAATTTAAGTGATCTAGGTAGCTCTGTTTTGGAAGTTCAGTTAAAGCTAGAAATGTGTTTTGGAGTTTGTACGTGCTTTGTCTCTAGGGGCCACCGCATATATTTATATATAAACATATATAAATAAAACCCCAGTTTTTTTTTTACATTAGTAATTCCTTTCGTGCATAATGTTATATTATTGTTAATAATAAAGCAATTAAAGCAACAAAACAACCTGAAGAGCCAGTTGGGAGCCAGTTGGGAGCCAAAAGAGCCGGAAATACCATCACTAAAAGAGACTGTGTCAGCTCCCAAACAGACAAAAAACAGCTTAAACATAAAAAAAATGACAAAGAAAGAACAATACAGTATCCACATCTGAACAAAGAGTAAAATGGTGAAATGTGGATTATTAAATATTAGGTCTCTCTCCTCCAAGTCTCTGTTAGTACATGACTTAATAATTGATCAACAAATCGATTTACTCTGCCTTACAGAAACCTGGTTGCAGCAGGATGATTATGTTAGTTTAAATGAATCAACACCCCCGAGTCATTCTCACTACCAGAAACCTCGAAGCACAGGCCGAGGGGGAGGTGTGGCAGCAATTTTTCACACCAGCCTATTAATCAACCAAAGAACCAGACAGACTTTTAATTCATTTGAAAGCCTGATGCTTAGCCTCGTCCACCCCAGCTGTGAAACTCAGAAACCAGTCTTACTTGTTATCATCTATCGTCCACCTGGGCCTTACACAGAGTTTCTGTCTGATTTCTCAGACTTTATATCTAATTTAGTTCTGAGCTCAGATAAAATAATTATTGTGGGTGATTTTAACATCCATGTTGATGCTAAAAATGACAGCCTCAACATGGCATTTAATCTGTTGTTAGACTCAATTGGTTTCTCTCAAAATGTAAAAGAACCCACCCACCACTTTAATCACACTCTAGATCTTGTTTTAACATATGGCATAGAAACTGAACGTTTAACAGTGTTTCCTGAAAACCCTCTCCTGTCTGATCATTTCCTGATAACATTTACATTTACAATAATTGATTACGCAGCAGTGGAGAGTGGACTTTATCAAAGTAGATGTCTTTCTGAAAGTGCTGTAACTAAGTTTAAGAATATAATCCACCCACTGTTATCATCGTCAATGCCCTGTACCAACACAGAGCAGAGCAGCTATCTGAACGCTGCCCCAACAGAGGTCGATTATCTTGTTAATAATTTCACCTCCTCACTACGTACGACTCTGGATACTGTAGCTCCAGTGAAAACTAAGGTCTCTAATCAGAAGTACCTGACCCCGTGGTATAATTCTCAAACACGTACCCTAAAGCAGATGACTCGTAAGCTGGAGAGGAAATGGCGTGTCACAAATTTAGAGGATCATCATTTAGCCTGGAGAAATAGTTTGTTGCTTTATAAGAAAGCCCTCCGCAAAGCCAGAACAGCTTACTACTCATCACTGATTGAAGAAAATAAGAACAACCCCAGGTTTCTCTTCAGCACTGTAGCCAGGCTGACAAAAAGTCAGAGCTCTGTTGAGCCAACCATCCCTTTAACGTTAACTAGTGATGACTTCATGAACTTCTTCACAAATAAAATTTTTATCATTAGAGAAAAAATTACCAATAATCATCCCACAGATGTAATATTATCTACAGCTACTCTTAGTACCATTGATGTTAAGTTAGACTCTTTTTCTCCAATCGATCTTTCTGAGTTAACTTCAATAATTACTAGGGTGACCAACCGTCCTCTTTTCTCCGGACATGTCCACTTTTCACGTTCTGTCCGGGGCGTCAGGGGAGATTTTCGAGATGGATGAAAATGTCTGGGTTTTCCTATAGGCATACAGAGGACCCATATGTGCGACTTCGTCGCCGAACTGCTGCGTTGTAAGTGGTTGTTCCGCGCTCACAGATGGGACAGAGTGCGCACTGAAAAGATGCCACAAGATGCCAAAGTGCAAGTGCATCTTTTCAGACAAACTGCAAAACAAATTTCCCTTGTACCATCCCTCGGAATAAATGGGAGGCGGAGTGAACTGTGTGCAGAGCTGGCAAATACCTTTGTGTGTCTAAAAAAGGTTTAAAAATGTATAAACGGGGTGCATATAAATGGTCCGCAGGTGCGCATTCGCTGCCAAAATAAAAGACGCGCACCAGATAAGAAGTTGCAACGCGCGTTTGCGTACATATAAAAGGCTGTTTTTGTCTGCTAGAGTGGGATTTTCACGGCACATTCTACACCAAATCTCTGTGCGGTCATCATTTGTTTGAAGCCAGCTCACCTCCTGCAAACACTTTTCCGAGAATACGCGCTTCTTTTGCGGTTCGGACTCCTTCTGACATTTCTTCGGAGGTGGAGGAACACCACAGTAATTGCTTAAAGGAGCTTCTTCGACATCTTTAAGAGTTCTAAACAAATGTCTGTCCTCCTCCAGAAAATCTTATGTACGCAAACACGCGTTGCAACTTCTTATCTGGTGTGCGTTTTTTATTTTGACAGCGAATGCGCACCTGCGGACCACTTACGTGCACCCTGCATATAAAGGCTGTGCGAGGCAAAAATTCATCTAGTAAGTTGACGGAGTTCTTTGTTACACCTGTGAAAAGGAGGATGCTGTTGTATCTGCAGCAGAAGGTGCACTGGCATTTCATACTATGGAGCGTCACAATAGCTACAGATCCATGGATTGCACCAAGTGTCCTCTTTTTTGGAAATCAGAATATGGTCACCCTAATAATTACTTCCTCCAAACCATCAACGTGTCTTTTAGACCCCATTCCTACAAAACTGCTCAAAGAAGTCCTGCCATTAATTAATTCTTCGATCTTAAATATGATCAACTATCTCTAATAATCAGCTATGTACCACAGGCCTTCAAGGTGGCTGCAGTTAAACCTTTACTCAAAAAGCCATCTCTAGACCCAGCAGTCTTAGCTAATTATAGGCCAATCTCCAACCTTCCTTTATACCAAACATCCTTGAAAGAGTAGTTGTCAAACAGCTAACAGATCATCTGCAGAGGAATGGTTTATTTGAAGAGTTTCAGTCAGGTTTCAGAACTCATCACAGCACAGAAACAGCTTTAGTGAAGGTTACAAATGATCTTCTTATGGCCTCTGACAGTGGACTCATCTCTGTGCTTGTCCTTCTTGACCTTAGTGCAGCATTCGATACTGTTGACCATAATATCCTATTAGAGCGATTAGAACATGCTGTAGGTATTACAGGTATTGCACTGCAGTGGTTTGTATCATATCTATCTAATAGACTCCAGTTTGTGCATGTAAATGGAGAGTCCTCTTCACACACTGAGGTTAATTATGGAGTTCCACAGGGTTCAGTGCTAGGACCAATTCTGTTTACATTATACATGCTTCCCCTAGGCAGCATCATTAGAAGACATAGCATACATTTACACTGCTATGCAGATGACACCCAGCTCTATCTGTCCATGAAGCCAGATAACACACACCAATTAGTTAAACTGCAGGAATGTCTTAAAGACATAAAGACTTGGATGGCCACTAACTTTCTGCTTCTTAATTCAGATCAAACTGAGGTCATTGTACTCGGCGCTGAAAAGCTTAGAAATATGGTATCTAAGCAGATTCTTACTCTGGATGGCATTACCTTGGCCTCCAGTAACACTGTGAGGAACCTTGGAGTCATTTTTGACCAGGATATGTATTGGCTTCCCTTCATTGGCTTCCTGTTAAATCCAGAATTGAATTCAAAATCCTGCTCCTCACATACAAGGTCTTAAATAATCTTTCATGAAATGTGAGGCACAGTTAAATCCAGGCGGTGACTTATTACTGGCAGCCACAGCAGGATGAAAACCTACTTCTTAAGCACATCTTAATTATTTGCACTTGAATTACATTTTTTCACCCATTTTCAAAACCAACAAATTCTGTTTACAAAAGAACATATTTAATAATAAAAAACAACTACACGTACCACAGTTCTGGACGCTGATGAATACAGGAAACACAACAAGCCTTTTCTGTCAACACTGTTTAAAGAAAAATGGTACAAGTATAAAATAAAGTAACACAGAAACCAGTGGATCCACTACATCTGCCTACAGGAACCAGTCGTCTTTATGAACGCTCCAATGTGTGTTAATAAAGGTGCAAACAGGCAGAAAGTTTAAAGCACACCGTTCTTACGGTTATTTTATACAGAAAATGGTATTCTGAGATTATAATAGTTCATACGTTTCCTCTCATATCCTAATAGTTCCAATTAAATCCTCATTTCTGGAGCGAGAGAGTCACAGGACACCTGCTCAAACATTTATCATCATTTGTTTCATGTTGTGATGGATTCACACAGCCTTAATGTGTCCACACCAACATTTATTAGCACAATATTCAGCTTTTGAATTGAAAAAGTACAAAGTGACCTAAAAATATTCTACGTCCCTCTATTTTTATAATTTTAACAATTTCCTGTTTTTGAATTGAAGATGCAGCCACTTCAGAAAGCTGAGACTCCCTGAGACTGGCTGAGCGCAGATTCATGTTGTGATGGGACCATTGCTGCTCTGCTGGGAGACAGTGTGTGTGTGGACTCAAACAGGAAATGAAGTTTTGCACCAACACATAAACATTTCATCGACACATCACATCCTCTGAACTGTTCATACGTGTTAACACACTGAAGACGGCTCAAAGTCTGGATTTCGTTCGTGAGAGTGATGAACGTCATGAGTTTGTTTTCACATATGAGTGGTGATGTGGGCGGGACTGACGGACAGACAGAAGCATGACTGAGGCTGTGGACTCAACATGATGATAACACCAACAATAACTGCGCGTCTGTGACATGAACTAATGAGGCAGCAGCACAGCAGCGTCACCACAGACGTGAGCCTCGGTTTTATGGATGCTTTGCCTGCTGTGACAAGGCGACATGTCTGCTGTGTGTGTAACTATGGAAACCATTAAACAGGAAATACAGTATGTGAAGAACGTCAGGACGTCACTGTAACATAGTGCAGGTGTATACATCACATGTACCCTGAGATTAACATCCACCTGAACACCTCTGAGAGCGCGTCACTGATTCCTTTACAAACACAAAGCAGTTCATTAGAGTGAAGTTTAACCTTTAATTACAGCTCTGTGTAACTGGAACCTGCCAAACTCTTATTGCTCTGATTCATTTACTGTATGATCGAACAAACAGTTTGTGTTGGTATGACATGAGATCCACCCAGCTGGAGACGGCTCAGTCCACTGTCTGTGTGGGGAAACTCCCACTCACTGTGACAGCGTCTTCTTTACGTCCAGCCCAGAGCAGCGGGTCCACTCTGAGTCCACTCCACACTGACGAGGCACACAGTTCAGGTCCAACATGAAAGGAAACAAATCGCTACAACAGCTCGTGTTGTAAATGTTTCCAGTCCTGACAGGACGACGTTCAGAGCTTTTCCTTTGAAAGTGTAACCATGTATGTCACATGACTTCCTGTCACCATGTAGAAAGTTCAGACAATCAACTAAAACCAAAAACAGTTTTGTTTATGTACATATGTCTGCATGTTATTAAAGGAGCTGACCATGAACATGATTAAGAAACTCTTCAGTTAATGTGGTCGAAGGCATTTCTCATGCTAATGCTAGCACTGATAAAAACAGGCTCTGCCGTCATCAGAGCGCTCGCGTGGAAAACTCAACATTTACAATATTTCACATTAAAAAGAAAACCAGGCTCCATCAGGTCCAGTATGGCGTGGCTCAATCCAGAGAAATGATGTCCGATATGCCGCCGTCGGCCCCTCCTCCCGTGCCCCCGCCCCCTCCGGTGAGGACCCTCGTGTCATGGAAGGAGCTGGCGGCGTGGCTGATGGCGTCGTAGTGGCTGCTGGACGAGGAAACCAAGGCTGCGCTGCTGGTTGCTGCGGCTGCATTTTGCATGCTGCTCGTCAGGTTATCCAGGAACATCTGAGGCGGGTAATGCTGCGCAGAGAGACACGCTCAGATCAACGTCAGAGTAAATGAAAGGCCCCAACGTGGCGTTAGGAATTCAAAAAACACGTTTACACGTCGGTGTGTTTGACTTTACATGAAACTTTTACACTGAAGCTGCACTGCTGGAGAAACTACGACATCACTCAGTCATCACAGTGTAACCTGAGTCACTGTGGATCACCTGATAACAGTTGTATCAAGGTGAATGAAAGGTCACCTTGATATGAGAAAACCCAACAATTCAATTCAATTCAATTCAATTTATTTATATAGCGCCAAATCACAACAAAAGTCGCCTCAAGGCGCTTCATAGATACAGAGAAAACCCAACAATCATATGACCCCCTATGAGCAAGCACTTTGGCGACAGTGGGAAGGAAAAACTCCCTTTTAACAGGAAGAAACCTCCAGCAGAACCAGGCTCAGGGAGGGGCGGGGCCATCTGCTGTGATTGGTTGGGGAGAGAGAAGGAAGACAATAAGATGAGCAAGGAATTTGGCAACAGCAGGAAGAAAAAACTCCTTTTAATAGGGAGAAACCGTCAGCTTGGATGTGTGGGGGTCGGATAAAAGCTGCACTGAGGTCCAGCAGGACCAGCACAGAGGAGTCCATCACTAGTTCACTAAAGCTGTTTCTGTGCTGGGCTCTGAAACCTGCCTGTCATTGGCTGACTGATGGTTTAACTACTGCCAGCCACACATGTCCCATTAGCAGAGGCGATCATATTCAAGGTAAATATAAATATTTAAAACAGAATGAACTGCTCATCGGCTATGCAGCACGTTTTACTGCATATAACATCTGTCAAAAACAAACAAACAAACAAACAAACACAAACTAATTGACGGAGCTACTACAGCTCTGCTCCCTAACAGCTCCATATCCTGTCCCATTCACTCCTTTCATCTACAAAATAAAAGTCCTCCTTCCTTAGTGTGCAGCCTCCTGTACGACTCACCACACTCTGGTTGTGCATTTGCACCTGTCTTCGCTCTGCATCTGCTCTTCCAGTACACTTTGCCTTCAGTGGTCTCACAGAAGAGTTCAAGGTGGCACACAAGAGAAGCCCTACAGCACAGAGATCCCAAAGACTGCAAGGTAGCATCAGCAGGCATCGAGGTGAGGAGGTGAGGAACAAAGTGGAAGGCCGAGAAGGCAGTTGAGGTGACAGAGTCACGCCTAAGGCAGAAGACACTGTGGGGGTCTTAGCAACAGGGGGAGCAGGCTTAGGGTACTTCCCAAGGGCCCAGGTCAGCAGGGCACAGGGAAAGGAGAGACACCAGCTGCTCCAGGAAGAGGTCGAGCAGGTGTGGAGGAGGAGCGAGTAAGCAGGGCCGGAGGTCTCAGGCAGCAGGGCGCGTGGACACGGTGGGAGAGCACCTTGCAGCTCAAGGTCACCTGGGCAAACATCATGCAGGCAGACTTCCACCGCATCCGATTCCTCGTGCAGGCAGTATACGACAGCCTGCCAGCCCAGTAAACCTCCATGTGTGGGGGAAGAGAGACACATGCCTGTCCCCTGTGCTTTGGAAGAGGCACCATAGATCACCTCCTCAGCCGCTGCCCAAAGGCCCCGGCTGATGGTCGGTGTTCTTGGCGACACGACCAGTAGTTGCTGAAAAGATTGCCTCAGCAATCAGTACCAGCAAGCACCATCACGCTCTGATGAAGCCTCTTTTATTAAGGCTGGAGAGAAAGCCCAGGTGCGCCCACATTCAACAACCGGCCCCCAGACACAGCCTCTGATTGGCAGCTGCAGGCTGAGCTGGTAAACAGCACACTGTAAAAACATCCCTCCACCCAGACATGACCATCATCTCTGAGGGCTCAAAACATCTGCTCATGCTGAACGCACAGTGCCCTGGGAAGAGTGGATCGAGGTCAACGAGAGGAAACACGCCAAGTACCAGGAACTAGTGCAGGATAAGGGCTGAAAGACTTTCTATGAGCCCATAGAGGTGGGCTTTGCAGGACGATCACTCTGCAAAGTCTTAGGGCGGCTGGGTGTGGCTGGGGCAGTGAATAAGAGTCCAGGCTGTGAGCGAGGCAGCAGGGAAAACCACAAGCTGGCTGTGGATTAAGGGGCTGATCTGTGGGTAGCTACTGGTGCGCAAGTCGGGGCCTGATCACCCCCAGCTGGGTCGCCTGGGCGAAGGTCTATGATGCCGCGAGACCCGAAACACCTGATGACCCCAGGATACATCACTGAAGATGTTTCCTGCACAGTGCCTCTGCCAACCTCTTCATTTGCACACTGTGGCTACTGTGTTTGCATTTTGAGACATGCTACTGTTTCCCACAGAAACATCTGCACAGACTAAGAGTTGTTGTTGCCGTGACGTGTAATTAGTTTTGGGAGACAGTTTATCGTCTACATCTTTGCTACGTTTGGTCAGACCTGCTTACATAAACGAGCCGAGCTTTGTACCATTTGCCACCACATGTCATATCCACTCTGACTGAAACAAACAGAAAGGTCAGGAACATCATGAGCCTGTCACTGTGCTGCTACAGTTCAGACAGCATTAAAAAGGGGAACATAAAACACATACCTGTGGATCCGTTTGAATTAAGGAAAACAGATCCAGACCTGAAAGACAGAAGAATCAGAATTTGAACAGTATCCATGTGCACATGCTGACAGTCAGCGAGTGTTTCTCTGACTCACTCTGCATGTCTGTGGGGATGGAGGCCAAGGCCGAAGGGTGGAAGGGGACCGCGTAGTCGGCCAGTGTGGAGTTCAGATACGACGGGTCCAGGGCCTGGACGTTTGGCACTCGCACGGTGGGCTGGTAGCTCAACACTCTGAAAACATCAGAGACGAACACACACAGCTGATGAGCACACGTGTAATTATCAACATGCTGCGGTACAGCGCGGTCACACCAGATGGTTCACGGTAAACATGGCTCACCCCTTTGCATGCATCTCCTCATTCTTGGAGATGTAGACGCAGCGTTTCTTGGGTGGAGGGTCTTTGTCCTCTTCGTCATCAGAAGAAGAGCTTTCTATAGTCAGATCAATCACATCCGCCCTCTTGGTGTAGCTGGGCTCAGTAGAATGAGGGGCCACCGATGGTTGACGCAAAGGAGCCGAGGCTGAAAGGTAAAGGTCACCTGACGTGAGTTTGCTCCTCCCGTCCCGAGAAAAGACCGAAAGCAATCGTTTTCACATCTTCCAACGAGCTGAACTGAATCTGGTTACTACAGGTGAGGCTTCAGCAAACAGACGGTTTATGGTTAAAACCAGCATCTATGGAGCCGCTCTGTAAGCTCTTTAGTGGACTTAAAGGTTGGGATGCTGGGAGAAGATGCTGGTCTGTTATTACTGATGCTCATTGGAGGTTTGTTGGACACGCAGTCGGTTTTATGCTGCCTCATCTTCCACCTCTCCGTCTCTTTCAGCTCAGTTATTTGGTATGATAACAACAAAACCTACAGTTTCATTTACAATAAAATGACACAAAGATGGATTCATGGATAAATCCATTTCTCCCAGTTCTGTCCCAGTGAGAGGAGGAATTATGAGCCAGAACAGTTCGTTTAAAAGGATTTCTCAGTGCTGTGCAGACAACAATCAATCTTTAACAGCTGTGCAAACATCCTTCTTTTGGAAACTTACAGGACTTTTGTTGACACACAGAAACAAAGCTATTTTAGACACAGGGTCACATGATGCTAACAGTCTGTGGATCCTTTTGCTGAATAACAGTCGTTCGTCTCCTCAGCCGTCCCAGGCCTCCTTTCTTCATGATTCACATTCAAAGTTTCAGCAGTTGGTGATATATAAATACAATTAAATATTTTATTTATTTATTTAACAAAGCTCCTCATTCAAAGCAGCTACTGACATTTGTTTTAACACACTAACCTCTGCAGCCCTGAGAGGCCAGTGCTGTGTGCCCACAGGAGCCACATATACATGAATCACCACAGCATTAGAGTCAAAGCTGCAGGTGTGGACGATACTTACTGTCCACCTTTGGAACGGACTGAGTGGGGATCTTCACAGCTTCTTTCTTTGGTCTCATTGGACACCACGTCCCGTCCTCCTGGAACTTGATTTCATCCACGTCCGAGCAGTCGTTCAGGATCTCCAAGAACAACCTGTAGTGGAGGGGGGGGGGGGGGGGGGGGGGGGGGGAAGAAGAAGGAGAGAGGAAGTCTGTTCATCTGGATGTTTTCAGTGGGAGGAACGTTTCTTCATCCTCCAGCTGCCTCCTTCAGTCTCACCTGACGGCAGGTTTGCAGCCTTATAAGCAGGACATTTGTGTAATGACTGAAACCAGCAGCACAGACTAAAACTGGGCTGTGGGGTCAGTTTCACAAACCTGGGTGTAAACGTCGAATGACAACATGACCCCATCAGTCTTTTACAGCTGAGGGGAAAATGAGAAGGATGTCTTGTATTTGCAGGCTTTGTGCTTCAGACACATTCTTCCTTCTCTCAGCTGCTCCTGTTGCCACAGCTCTGCCTCCATCTCAGCCTCTTCTGTCACACCGGCCCTCTCCGTGTCCTCCTTCAGTACATACATGAGCCTCGTCTGTGGTCTTCCTCTTGTTCTTCTGCCCACAAACCTCACTGTGCTCATGTCCTGCTCCACCCTCACACGTCCTCATGTAGGACCACACTTCCTCTCAGTATGTTGTCTCTGGCTCCACAGAGACAGTAAACTCCTGTTTAAGACGTTTTCAGTACACTTCCTTCACTTGCACAGTCCCATCTCTGTCCTTCAATCTCTCGTCCTAGCCAATCAGCCTCAGATGAAGCCTTTTCTTCTGCCGCTCCTCTCGTGGCTGCACACCGAGCCTCCTGTCTACATCCCCTCCCAGACTATCTGCTGAACTCTTCCTTTGGATACGTCCTCTTTCCTCTATCCACACTATCCCAAACACCTTCTTGCAGTTGTGCTGTAGCGCTTCAGTCCAACCCAGACCCCCACTCTTTGCAACAGTCAGCCTTCAGCTTCCACCACGTAACCCTTGCCTCCACCTTCATCCATCCTGCCTAGGTTAGACTGTTTCTGCCACCACCTTACAGTCTCCTGCCTCTTCAGATGGCACCTTTAAATGAGATGTAATCTACCTGTGTGAACCTGGCTCTGCTCATATATTACCTCCATCTTCAACAAAGCTATTTCCATCCTTTTCCACGATCCATCCTCTTGCATTTCTCTTCTTAACATCAAACCTAGTGAACCCCTCATCACCTCTGTTCTTTTCATTTACATTAACATCTTCTCCCGTCACTAACCTCTCTCCCCTGGGGACACCAACATGTCATCAACCCACAGTTTCATTCAGCCTGTGGGGCAGATGGACCGACCACATTCAGCATCACCTAACGGACTTGCAGTGTCACATTCATGGTCCCAGCATCACAACAACAGTCGCCTCGAGGTGCTTTATATTGTAAATAGGCAGGTAAATAACACTGATCTGAGCACAGCCTCACTATAAATTAGGCCAAGCCTACACAGGCCTGATCCAGGTCACCAACAGGTGGACCTCAGTCATCAGTGCACCTGAGTATCTGACACATACGGGCACCAAACGGTGCATAAAGCACACATGGATGATTGTTCAGTGTTTCACCAGCTGGACCACATCCTCATTTAGATAATGGCAGATGGGAGGAGCATGAATGAGGCTGCAGTTTGGGGAAGGCCTCACAGACCAGTGCAGATCCCCATGTGCTGACATGAGGTGGATCAAATGAAAAAGGGAGCTGTGGTCCAGTATGTCATGTTTCTGTGACGACGGGCTGTTCAGTTACCCATCGATGATGAGGCTCTCATACGCAGCCTTCTTGTCACACACAGGACAGATCCAGGTGGGTTTCTTCTCATTCATCTGCAGGTAGAGGGCAGCATCGAAACACTGCAAGTGGGAGCACGTCACAGCCCTGCATGGCACCGTCAGTCGCATCTTACCCAGCTGCAGGACAAAACAAAGGTCAGGCCGATGAGTAAACACAGGGTCAGCACTCGGCTCATACATGAAACACAGGAAATATGAGTGTGTAACACGTTCATGTGTCAACATCTGTGACGTATGTTAGAGTCAGTTCATCAGCAGGTTTCTTCCTTCTCTCACCCCAACCAATCACAGCAGATGGCCCCGCCCCTCCCTGAGCCTGGTTCTGCTGGAGGTTTCTTCCTGTTAAAAGGGAGTTTTTCCTTCCCACTGTCGCCAAAGTGCTGCTCATAGGGGGTCATATGATTGTTGGGTTTTTCTCTGTATCTATGAAGCGCCTTGAGGCGACTTTTGTTGTGATTTGGCGCTATATAAATAAAATTGAATTGAATTGAATTGAATTCATAGTGTACGTGCATATGTGCACGCTGTCATAATGTTGAAGCTGCAGGGAGACTCAACCATACAGCCTCAACTGGAACTGAAGGGAGTTCAGAGTTTAATAATCACAGCTCAGCAGGTTTTAACACTGTGGCCTTCACCTGACCTCGGCCCAACCAGCTCCTACTTAGGCTACGTTCACACTGCAGGCGAAAGCGCATCAAATCCGATTTTTTTGACCCTATGCGACCCATATCCGATCATGGTGTGACATTTGTGCTCATGATAGAGTTGAGCATACAGTCTAATGAAGGTTAAAAGCGTCGTTCAGCGTCATGTCTGAACTGATATATTGATGAAATGACCTGTATGCTGTGAATGCAGACCTAACACGCTTACATACACATAAACATGAAGTATATAGGGGGAAATGCTGTTAAACACGGAAACTTGTTGAACTGTCGTTAATTATAACCTGTCATAACAACATAATGTGATGTTTTGTCTAACGCGAGAAGGGGCGTGAACCCTGACATAGTAAAACCATGCTGAAAGTATGTTTTGACGGGAGATCTGGGGTGACAATATCGAGCTGTGTATCTTTCCACACACGTGTTTAATAAAATCATTGTTTTGACGCACTCAGAGGTCGTTTGTCTCTCACCTCAATCACGAATCGGGACAAGAGCCATGTGTTTACATACGAGTCCAGATTTCTCTTCATTTTTTGGTTCATGTCATTTTTCTGCACACTACTTACACGTTGACTGTTTTGTTATGAATGTGTTATGGCAGCACTGTTTTAGTTTGTGCTGCTGTCCAAATATTTTCAGGTCCAAAGCCACAAAACGTCCCATAGAACAGAAACAGTCTGACTGCAGTTCTATGTCAGTGCAGTTCTACAGTGAGGAGGGTTTATTGTGGAGCTGGTTAGTAACACTACATGTAGACACCTCGTTCTGACTCGTGAAATCAAACGCTTCAGACGTGTCACATGTTGCATGGCTGCTTATTTACCGGGCACATAAGAGACACTCGAAGGCTTGTTGTAGCAATCTCACTGTCTGGATCTGCTGTCAGCTTCTCTTTGACTGGAACACAGAGAGGAGGGCAAAATGCAAAGACACAGGTTGAAACACACACATGACAGGGCTTCAACACATTTCTACACTATGAGCCTGGTCTTATACTCATGTCAGTCTCAGGCAGGAAATAACTAAGAACATAACTGTCATGTCTCTACTGTTTGTCAGCATGACCTGATGTCATGTGATCTACCTGATGTCATGTGATCTACCTGATGTCATGTGATCTACCTGATGTCATGTGATCTACCTGAGTATACGCGGGAAACATAAGTGTGAGGAGGATGAATAAAGTCGTAGTAAGACTGTAAAGCTGAGGCATCAGTGTTGTAGTCGCTCAAGCAGCTCATGTTTGGGTGAAGACCATTTGATTACAATCAGACCTGTACTGTGTGTGTGTGTGTGTGTGTGTGTGTGTGTGTGTTAGGGGTGGGGGAAAAATGGATACTGTGTAGCATGGAGATATTTTGTTTGCTAATAATGTATGGATACAGGGACAGCAGAAATCGATACTTTGTTACAAAAAGGTTTTTGTGCTCTGACTTCAGAGCATGTTGATCCTTTTTCTGAGCAAGAATCCTGACATTCCTTCACTGTCCAAATGTGTTTAATAAACATGACAGTTTACTTATTTTAATTTAAGACATGTTTTATTTTAATTAAGTTTAAATCTTTTTTATTTAATGTAAAATTATATTTTGTTTTAATTTACTTTCAAATTCTTCAGTTGCTGAAGGGGCTGCATAGTTTTCATAAACTGCATAGTTCAGAATAGCTATAATTGTACCAGATGGTTGATTCAGTTAAGTTGGACTAGACTGTAATACAAACCGTTCAGTTTGTCAACAATCAAACTGAAATGAGAGAAAGACTGAGTGTGAGACTTTGATATTAGAGAAAATGAATATTGATAAAGTTTACCTTTATGTACAGAATCTGAATATCGCAAAATATTTTTAAAAATTGCAACAATATCGTATCGTGGGATGTATGGTGATTCCCACATCTAGTGTGTGTGTGTGTGTGTGTGTGTGTGTGGAGGGGGGGGGGGGGGGGGGGCTTGTTACTGTAACAGTTACTGCTGCTCTGTAACTGCTACAGTAACAAGCTCATTATTACTCAGTGCTCTGGAGTGGTCTGGGTTCCTGATGCCCTTCATCCTCAGTCTTTGCAGCAGCAGGGGCGACGTCAGCTGCCTCACCAAGTACACAGACATGGAGTAGGTCTGAAACAAAGACGGCGGTGGCTCATCAGTGTGAAACAGCAGGAGTCAAACACACGCTCAGAATTAAAATGACATCAATAACAGGAAGGAACAACAGATGTTCAGTGAGACAACCGGCTTTAGCTATTGATGCTTCTCATTGTCACACTAATAACAACAACAGAGACACTTCATACACAGTGTGGATCACTGATGTTTGGCATCAGGTAAAGTCTCGTGTCTCGACAACATCCCATACACATATGTCTGTTTCATGTCTACAGTTTCTCTTTAACAGGTTGTTCCTGCTGCGAGTCCCTGCAGCCGGAGCCCGATTGCTGTTTCTTCCAATTCTGCTGCTTTGCTTCAGAGATGAGACTAGAACGATGTGACTGTAAATGTGTTTCTTTAAAGAGAAGTGTGTGTGTGGCAGTATCCAGATTACAACCCTGTGCATTCAGAGAGCATCTCCCCCCCGGCATATGGATTGATGTCTTCAGTCTGACAGTAATTCTCCACGTGAGCTCATTTTCTGCACATGTACTGCTGACTGAGGCCTGCTGTTCCACCTCCACACATCACAGCACATACACATAAGCATGCTTAAAACATTTCCAACTTGAGCTTCTTCTCTTACCTTTCCAATTTCAGGTGCCCATGTCACTGAAATCTGATTGGGTACTGCAGATGAGAGTCTAACAAGGGAGGTAATGTTGAGTGGTCTTCCTGGTCTCTTCTGTTCCACGCCATTTTTTGGTGGCGGTGCGTAGCCCTGCAGGCAGAAATCCAACGTTAGCATATTTACAATATAAAGTGTGCCTGGCTTCTTGTTTGACTGCAGTACAACGAGCACTTACTGGCAAAGGAAACAGTTTTCCATTGACCTTTATGCAAAGACTGTTTGGGTAATTGTCCTCCT